>NW_009619669.1:95898-100922 GCF_000690535.1 Cariama cristata
TAGAAGTTAGGTATGGAAATATGCTCGTGTTCTCTGTCAGATGGAGTATGGGATTCATGAACGTGTTTCAGTGGTAGGGTGCTTGTAGTTTCCAGGCCTTCTGCTTCCTTACAAGAAGGATTTAATGGTTCCTTCGGACTAGCGGTGCTGCAGGGACATGGTTCAATGAGAGGCAGTTGGGAATTGCTGCCATTGATCCATGGGCTGAACCTGGAGTGAGTTATTTCAGCTGGAGAAACCAGCTGCTTCCGAACATCTGAGAGTGCTTTCTCATTGGCATAAGACGATTATGGCTGTGAAGAAGGAAAGTGACCCGATACCTTTAAAGCGTCTGTATTATAACCATCAAGGATTTTTTTAAATTCCTTTTGGTGTCAAAAACTAGTCTTGAAGGAAAACCCTTTAGCTACAATTTGTGTTGCTTAGGTGATTGGAAGCACCACCCGAGGTTCCCAATGGGCTCAGGTTGTGACAGGAGATAAACCCCAAAGTAAAACAGTGGCCAGGGCTGCTCAGCAGTGGTTCAATTTAACATCAGCAGGGGAGCTGGGCCTTGGGTATTTCAGAAAAATATGTGTAATGGCTTCACAGTGGGCGGATGAGGCAGAAAGTACATTCCGTGCTCTTGCACCAACTGAGTTTTGCAGTCAGTACCTCCTGTTAAAGTCACAGGAATTGGCCGGCTCAGCAGCTCTCCACCCACCAGGGATTTACCTGCACTTGCCAGGTTGCCCACAGGTATCCTCTCAATGAGCTTTCAGATCAAAGTAAAACACAGGAGTTAGGAATAAGTGGGGAAGACACAGCTGGGATAGATTAGACAACAGAAATCAAGGGTGCATTCTCTGAAAGTTTCTAAGACTTGCTCTCTGTTTAGCACTCTCAGCAACCACCTTGTATTGCTTGTGTTGTTGAGACCCTCAGAGAGCTCACCTGTCTGCGAATACAGCCTCTAGGGCCTGGAGTACAGCAGCCTCTTAACGTCCCACAGCAAAACTGAGTGGTTGTATGAATCATATAATATCCCTGAGTATTCCTCCCAGACCCTCTGGGTATCTGAGGCGCTGACACACCTGGGCTGTGAATCCCAGACAGCCTCAGGCGGAGGACAGATAGCGAGATGCTCGCCATAGGCAAGAAGATAACACCTCTGGGAAGGTGCAAAAGCAGAACTTCGGGTATCTAAATGCTTTTTAAGTCCAAAACCAGAGTTGCCTATGTATTGTGAAGAAAAGACATGGGACTTTGTGCATCATATTTAACAGGACTAGACATCCTTATTCCATCACTGTAAGTGTCAGCTACATAAGCTTTTTGTGCATTTGGGCTGAAAATAACACAAATGCCTCTCAGCCTTTGGCATAACATTTATCTATTACATATTTGGTTTGTGGTATCAACTGACCTTTTCCTGCTGTGGCTCCTGTTGCACTAGTGGAACAACCCTTTCCCTTACCTGAGATATCCTTTTGGTACAGCTGCCAGACATCTCTGGTGCAAGGTAAGTAAATAAGCCAGCCTGGCAATTAGGACGTTCCCCTGGATGTTACTTATTCAAGAATGAAATACTCAATCAATGCCTTTGCTGAAGCATCATCTAAAGCGTTTTACAAATATTTATGAGGGTAATTTGTGTGTCCTAACATTCCTGTGAGATAGTCTTATTACCCCCCTACAGATGATGAAATTTATATGCAGGGAGGTGAAGTGACGTGCCCCAGGCTGTGTGATGAGTCAGTGACTGAGCAGGAGATTAAACCCAGAAGTCCTGGCTCCACAGACACAGCCCAGTTGTGTAACCACTCTACAACTTATCACTCAATCACTAACATAGCTAGACTGGTAGCTGTGCCAACTTTACGCCTGTTTTTCCTCTTAGCTTGAATGCAAATACAGCAAAACATTGGCAGTCTGTTCGAGCGGGGAGAGAGCGGTGAGGAGCAGCGAGCTCTGCGGTGTGCAGGTCACCGAGGATCAGGTCTGCCCTGATGCTCCATGTCTACAGAGGGGCACTGAGCACTCGGTAGCCCTTTGGCAGAGGCCCAGGCTGTGATTATCCCAGGGTGGGGAATGGAGAGGAGAGAGAGAAATTCACTGCTCTTCCATCGTGCTCCCACTTGCGTTACCCACACCCAGTAATTAGCTCGCCTGGTTCCACCTCCAGCCTGCGCGATGCAAGGCTGCAGGTTGCACCCTCTCCTCGCCGAGCTCTGAAGGGATCCTTGTGCATTGCTTAGAGTAGGAAGGGTCAGGATTTTCCAGGATCTGATTTCTGATCTGTTTATGTGGTGAAGGTATGTCCTTTAGAACAGAAGAAAAATATCCTATTGAGAAGAAATTATGTTACTGAAATGGAAATTTTCTTCTTGTGGTGTTGGTCTGTTTCTTTCATTTTTTTACTTGGTGGAAGAGAAATGATGCGGGAGAGCGAACCTAAAGTGAAATTTTTCATTTCAGAATGTTATTTCGAAGACTCTTTAGCTATTTCAAAGACTATTTAGTTTCAGAATATTCAGACATGCAGGATGTCTGCCTTTTGACTTATTTTCCAGCTGAAAGCACATAGTTGAAAAATATTACTGATTTGGAACCTTTTAATCTTTTTATATTGCCATCCTGATTTTTGAGATGGGAACTAACTCTAAACCATCAGCATGTCTGCAGAGAAACGAATGTTGTTCCTTCTGAATAGTTCCAGTAAATTCAAAGTTGTTATTTCAGTGCTTGAGAGGCAGCTTCACTGCAGAGCTAACTCCTGTATTGATCAATGTGAGCTGTTTGTACCAAGTAACTGTGCCAGCTATAAGAGTGACCACAGACCAAAATCACTGTCATGCAGAGTCGTCATCCATGCTACTCAACAGTACCAGTATGCAGCTCTAAAACCGAATTACCAGCAGCCATCTTCAGTAAGAAACCCTGCAATGCAATTATTGTAGCAGTTGCAGCATGTATGTGACCATACCGATTGGGTAAGCCTTTCCCACTGATTCCAAAACCAACCCAGAATTAAAAAAAAAAAAAAAAAAAGGAGAAAAAAAGGTGTTTCTCCACATAAGCCAGCATCTCTGCTGGGATGCTCACAGCTCATACTTTCAACAAACTGCTCTGCTTGACCTAACTGGCAGTGCCACTGCAGGAAGGGGACAAGGGGTTATGGAGAGGGGGAGCGTGTGGTACCCCCTGTGCTGCTCCCTCCCAGGGAAGGGAGATCTGCTTCAGTAGGAAGCCTAGTGCCAGCCCTGCCTGTCCTCTAACCTGCGAACCATTCCACAGAGCTGGAGAATTGCTCTTGGCATCTTCCCATCAGATTGTTTTTAGCAGAAACCTGTAGCTTACTCATGCAGCTTTTTTTGGTTTTGAACCATTGCGACTTTATTTGAAACCAGTTCTGAGCTGGAATGATGGGAAACAGCATTCCCTCTGCAAATTACTGAATCCCGAGATGAAGTTATTTATCAGTGTGCTCCCCTTCGGTCCTTCTTGGAGCTGCTCCAACTGACTGTTTGCTATGACAATCTAATTATAACTTGGTTTGGCCGTGAGCCTTTGGTTTCTTTTATCTCGTTGAACTGGGTAAGCAAAAGTTAGGTGCTTCAGAGCCTGCTCCCTGCGTGAAACCGAAGGAATTCAGAAATGTATTAGAAAGGCATTAGCTTCTCCTTTTCTCTCTTTTTTTCCACTGGAGCCCATCCAGATGGAGCACAAACAAGGAGAGGATAAATGCAAAGCACTCTGCCACCCTGAAAGCACGCGCTGACGTCAGCTTTCATGAACTGGCACTTTAATCACCGCATGGGGAATGTTTCTCTCTCTGTTTGCAGCCTCCCTTTGAATTTCTCAGTGCACCAACATTAGCATTTATGGCAAGGAAGATTTATTTTCTTTGCTGGTTAAAAGAGTAGTAAATTCGGAATGCTTTTACAAGCTGCTAGACGGAGAGCCCTGGAGATCCGAAATCCTGTAGGCTCAGACTAGGTGCGTCAAGGGCAGCAAAAGGGCAAGCTTCTTCCTCTATGTGTTTCCACTTGCATTAACAGCTAAGCTGAAAAGCAAGGGGCTAGTCCAGTCAGCATACACGGAGAAGTTATTAGCTTCTCCAAGCCAAACTGTGCAAAATACCCTGGGGGAAAAAAGAAGTATAGGGTACCAGATATGAGGAACAGATAGATTAGAGACCTCCAAAGTTCTTTTTGAGGCATGTGAGCTAAATTTTTCAGAATTAAGCACTGAAAATTAGCAGTCTTGTTTTCTGTTCATGTGTCAGGCCTCAAACAAGTACCTTGCGCTCTTCCTTTACCCTGCTCATCCTGGCTGGACAGCAGGTACTTGGACTTCGACCCCTTCTCACAAGAGCCAGGAGGGATGAATTCACTAAAGTGCGTAACAGCATATTGAGCTCTGTGAGGAAGAGCTCTGTGTAAGTGCCTTGCGTTTGTTGTTATCTAACTTTCTGCTGGGATTTAGCCTATTCTGCTCCTCTGCATCTACTACTGCCTAGTTGTATTTTCTGTATTTCCTTTATGTCCTCCACGCATGAGGGAGCGTGTGTGAAGCAAGAGTAGGATGCAGCCGTCCTTTCTTGGCTGTTTGCCATCGGTATGCCCAGAGGTGACATTCTCCCCCCTGGCATAGTGTCCATCATAACGCATGAGTTCAGGCGGATCTCAGTGAAGCAATTTAACTAAGGATTTTGGTCTTTCTGGTGCGGGGAGGTTACCTCACTCTATAAAAAAAATGGGGTGGGGGGGGGGGGTGTGGGACCAGGCGGGGGGAGATGACAGATACTAATGATGCTAGCAGGCTATTGCCAATGTAGATGCAGTCAGCTGGTCTTATCAGCTGCTTTCATTAGACCGCCTGCTTCACAATAAAGTGGTTTCCTAATTATAGCCTTCACATCACCCTCTGTACTGTACAGTCCTGCGTCATCAGGTGCTGCTGCTTCCTTTATGCTCGCTGGAGCACGCTGCGGCGTGGAGCTGCCTCAGTGCTAAGGCTCTGCTCGCCCCTTTAGCTAAAGG
>NW_009619669.1:101001-137421 GCF_000690535.1 Cariama cristata
GGGGCTAAAGGCTTGCAGACATTTAAAACACACACGTATATATACATGTATATATACATGCATGTATATGTGTATATGTATCCCAGCTAGTGATGCATTTCCCAGGTATTTGGAAACTTCTGTAGTGGTATGTAAGAAACACAGACAAAGAGAGAGGGAGTAAGTGTAAAGATTGTCATTAAAGATTTAGCTAGGATCCACTTTTAGTCTTTCTCCTAGGTCCATCTCTCACACACAAAAAAGCCCATGGAAACTACAGCTATTCCTTCCTATCAACCACACAGCCACCATATTTTACTCTCTTATCTTTCAAAAACAGATGCTCCCTCTTAGTCACCTCTCCCTCCAGAAAACCAAATTTTCTCCAGGTGAGAAGCTGGCAGCTATCAGCTCAACTCAGACCATCACACATCATGAGCTGTCTGCTGGAAAACCCTGAGAGTTTGGAGGGTTTTAATAATTAGTTTGATGTGCTTTTTTATTTACTTTTTTCATTTGAAGTGCTTGGTTAATGTTTTTAAACTACAAGGCTGGAAACCTTTTTTACTTTTAAAGCGG
Source organism: Cariama cristata (assembly GCF_000690535.1). Taxonomy (NCBI): domain Eukaryota; kingdom Metazoa; phylum Chordata; class Aves; order Cariamiformes; family Cariamidae; genus Cariama; species Cariama cristata. The sequence continues at coordinate 101,560 of NW_009619669.1, forward strand.
AACAGCAATTTTCATGTAATTACAGAGCTGCAGGAGCAAGGGCTGTAGAAAACTGCACCAAATATTGTGAAATTCATGATATAATCACCACAGCGTTCTTGATGCCAGTTCAAAATTTGACTTGCTAATACTGCAACCCTGGTTTTGTTTTCCTGGTCTCTCTCAACCTGCAGCTTGCCCAGCCATTTTAAAGTACTAAGTTGCTCAAAATGACCACCCTGCCCCTAATCTGGTATTTTGATATCGTCCACTGCTGACTAGAAGAGATTTGATGGCATAGCTCTTCCTGCAGTTCTTCTAGCATCGGCTCAACTGGTGCCCACCAGCCTTTTGCTGCTCTCCCATATTAGCCCTCGGGGTGAAATAAACTACATTTAGTGACCTCGTTCTTTTGTCATTACAAATACATTATAAATACATTTTTGTTGATACAACGCAATATAACTTTTCAGCACACCCTTGTTGGATATTGCTACACTGATTAGAATTAGACAGAAAAACATTAACCAGTTACAGCCACTGCAGGCCAGTAAAAGAATACAGTTCCACAGAAATTCATGTTTTGCAAATTTTGGATGGTGGTGAAGTGTCCTGCTTTCACTTTTGGGGACTTTTTGGAATAAAACATTTCCTTTTTCCCTGTGAAATGTCTGGTTTTGTAACAACACAAAAACTCCACAGGCAGAATAAAAAGAATTCCTCCTGCATTATGACCAATCCTAAACAATTATTTTTCAGGGTTTTGCAACATTCAGATTTTATTCCAGTGTGAAAAGAAGACGCATTTCAAACTCGCCATTCACACAAGAGAGGTCTTATCCTCTAGTTAGCCGTTTTGGTGGCAAATATTCCTGATAAACTGGGACCATTTCACTCGAGCTGTTAGCAGCAGAAGTACTGGGTACAACAATACCCCTCTGACGATGGCAGAAGACCTGACGCCATTGAGATATCTGCAGTGTTACGATGCTCGCCCAATATCAAAGTTTGTCAAAATGTGGGTTGCTGGCACCCAAAGAAGCTCCTACTGCTGCGCCGAGCCCTTGCCCCTTCTCTGGGCTTTGTGGCACCCAGGCCATAGTTGAGGGAGCTCAGGTGGTTTCTGGTTCGGTTTTTCTGCAGTACTGAGTAACCCCAGAAACACTTGATGACTCCATTGCAGTGAGCTGTAACTGCATAAACAGTTATTTAAAATACTGTGTCCTGCAATACCCACCTCGTGGTCCAGGGAAATAGTCACGTATTATTGCTCTGTGATACCATATAATCACGGGAACTGCCTGGCAGGTGACAGCCCTGGTGCCTTCTGGAGCCAGGTAGATCTAAACAGTCATCACTAGAAAGCAGTGGAGAAGTGACTGTCAGCATTTCTGACTCTTACTGACTCCTTCTGGGTAGCTGATCCTCCAGCATGATCCGATGCAATCATTCTAAGCCTACTGTGCCCACTTTGTTGGCATTTACATGCTGGCAACTTTTATTTCCAAGAGCTATAGCAGCTATTCAACCGGAGCTGCAGACTAGCTGATGACTCACCCTGCTGAAGCTGGATTCGCATCTCTCCTAACCCGTTCCCAGAAATGAATGTCTGAAACCTTTGCATCCACCCCGCTGTCTGCCTCATTTGTGTTTTATGCCTTAGGAGAGAAACCTTTGTTCCTCTCTCCTTTCATTGACTCTGTTTTTCTGGGTGAAAGAACACAAGGAAGAGTGGGACCAAGCAAGTCGTCTCTCATGCTGTACCTGCAGCTGTCTGCACACCCCCTGCACCTGTTTGCCCTCCCTATTTTTGGCCCTACAAAATCCTAGGAAATCTTCATCAAAGGTTTTTTGATCAGCTATCTCCTGACAGCAGTCAAGATGGCTATCTGTCCATCCAGAGGGAGAAGAAAGCAAGCTGGGCACAGTGTTTTCCTTTGGACCGGGGGCCTCTTGCTGTTCCCTGATCCCTGGCCAGAGCTCTTTTTGAAGGTGTCCCCAGTTTCTTCCTTGATCTGGGCCACTGCATGCAGGTTGCTGCTCAGGTTCTGCTCTGCATCTTTCTATATGACACAGTGACCTACATACCTGTCCTTGCTGCTAATGGGTCATATCCTGGCTTATCTGGCCCTCCCTTTTCCAGGGGTGATAATAAAGGAGAGACCTTTAATTATCTGGTGGTCTCCACCCACCAGTCCCCAAGTTAAATGTGCTGCTATCCTCTGTTCTTGTTTCTGTGTTTTTGAATAAGAACTAGCTAACCTAAAGGATTTCTGTCCAGGCATCTCTGTGGAGTCTTAAATCTCAATCTGTCCACAATCTTAACTAATTGGATTTGTTTGTAGAAGAAAGCTGCCTGTGGTTTGACTTTCTGCAAAACAGTTCAAAAAAAAAAAAAGCAGAGGGGAGGCAAAAGGGTAGAACCAAATTACAGTAGTGAAGAAAAAGCAGACTGCATCGCAGCTTACCTTGTTGCACGACAGCTATAAACACTGCTTAAATTTGCAGCGGAGGTTTTGCATGCATAAGCAAATCAGTGGCCTACATGGTGCTTAATATTCCTCTGCCCTTGTAGTTAGTTATGCAGGGTATAAGCAGCAGCATTCCTGTAACAAGTCACACTAACTTATGCCTCATGTCTGCTTCCAGCACCGTTGCTCTAGTAAAACTCAGAATGTAAAATGCTGCTTCTCTTGAGAACAGCTTGTAAGTGCTACCTTACTTTTGCAAGCATCACTGATGAATTGGTAAATGCAAATAAAAACATGAGCAGCCAGGGAAACACAAACACAGAGGTTAAATAACTCATTTTAGGCTTAAAAGTCCAAAACAGGATGACAACACGTGCATCCACTGACGACTGAGGTACTGTGCCTATCACTTTTCACACTGTTAGCGTACCAGTGTTGCCTGCTGCTATCCCTATGTCCTAGGCTACAGAACATCTGCTACAGCTGCATAAATTATGTTCAAATGACCAAAACACAAGTGTTTGCCCAGGCAACTGTGCCCCTGCAAACACTTTAACGCTGCCTGAAATGCCACGGCATCAGGAATGAAAAATACTGCTTATGGCTCATTTAGCAAGGTCTGTAGTTCACATGTGTTTTCTGTTTGATGCTTCAGACTCCCTCCTGGCTGGAGGCAAGCGGAGGGAGCCCAGCTGTGCCCTATTTTGGGCAGAGACACATGGCGTTAGAGTTTAAAAGCGGTGTAAGAGGTCAGTTGCTTGCTTCAGCTTGGAGGTGATGTGTTTCTGTTTTGATTTCTACCAGTTCTGCAGGTTTTTGGGGTGATCCTAGGTTATTCTATGCTAGCTCTGTACTGATGTTGCTCCACTGAGTCTTGATTTTCTGAAGGTAAGGGTAGCATGGTGCCTGCTGACTGTAGCACAAAAGGTTGATCTGAGCTTGTGTCCTGTTGCCTCTGTGATGGACAGCAGTGGTGGGGGTTGGGGCTGAATGTAAACCAGCTGCTGAGCATCAGAGACCTACTTGAATTCATGAGGTTTAGGTGAGGGCTATAATGATTTCATTTTTCTGAGCTGTTTTTAGGAGTCTGGAAGAACACTGGTCTTTAAATGAATCTCAATTTAATGCATTTAGGACTTGTGCGATTGATGGTGTCTATAAATACCATTTAAGTGCACAATAGAATATTTAACATACCATTTTTGGCAGGCTTTGAGGCAGGCTCTCTGCCTTGCTCCTGGTGCAGCTTCCCCTGGCTGTGGGGGGACCCTCTGGGTGGTTTGTTCTTGGTGCTGGGGACATGTGGTTGGGGGGCATCCCTCAATACCACCACCCCCTGTTTTGGCAAAGGTGTTATCTAAAGAGCGTGATGGGCAAGTGAGGTACACAGGGGCACCAGGAAGGGCATCAGAGGATTTCTGTGCTTGGGGGACAATCTCAGGGTCCTCGAGCTGTGGGGCGATGCCTGTCTCCTCTCAAGAAGAGAAGGAACTAGCCCAGAGGGCAACACAGGCAAATGGGGCAAGTGGCTCCAGGCAAATAGCTAAGGGAAACACAAAATGGGGGGCTGGGGAAGAGGGACGTTCTTCCCCTCTATCCTCCAGAGATATCTGTGGTGTTATTTATAACGTTAATGCTTTTTCTGGGAGTATTGTGAATGGGTGGTTTAGGGTTGCTCAAAGAATCACCATCAAAGGTATTAGCAAAAAATAGTTTTAATATGAATTTAATAAAAAGGTGTGACTTAAAGTTCAACAGCAAGGTTCACTCTATTACTTACGACATGGAAGAAACGTACAAAGGCAAATTGAGTTAGAATCAAGCTAAAGTGAGTCACACAGAGACAAAAGGGGGTAAAGGAGACCCTCCTGTTGAGTTACAAGGTTCGGAGTAGACCCCCTTGCTTTGTAAACTCCTCCTCAGAGAGGAGTCTGGGTGTGGCTGGATCCACTTCTAGTCCCAGGCTTGGTCAATGGTTTATATCTAAAGGATTAGGAGCAGTTATTAATTTAGCAACGCTTAATCACTGGCTAATTTAACATTTACAAAGTGATTCAATAGGATTTAATATGATCACAACAGTGACTAAAGTTGTTATAGGGGGTTGAAATCAATTCACACACGCATGCACACAAAAGCAGAAGAGTTTATATATATACAGGGATAAATATATATAAAGGTATACCTGTTAAAAATTCCCCTGAGTTCAGTGAAATACTCATTTCAAATGTCTTGGCATTTCTCAATGGGCAAGGGTCTAGCCTCGAGGAATAACAAGTTTCAGCCCAGGCTCTGTTGTCAGCTTATGGCAACAATCCTCCGAACTTTGCAAACTTGAGAGTTTGCAAGCTCTGAGAGGTGTCCTGCTCCAAGGGAGATGCTGGTCGCAGCCCGCTGCCCTCCAGGAGAGCTCAAAGGGTCTCACTTAGTACTGCTCTTTATAGGTTCGCAAGATGATTGACTTTAGTCATCAGTCACAATCCGGGTTAGTAATTACTGGAATTCTCAAAGCTCCAGTAACAATGCTATCGTCTCACTTGAGCTACGATTCAGATAAGGGGGTGTTCCAAGGCTGTCAGGGGATGATGGATTATTCCCACTCTTGTTCCCCACCTTGGTCAGGTAACAAGAGTTCCCGGTACGATCAGTGCTACTCCCACCTTGGCCATGAAGGAGTTCCTGATATGGTCAAGGGATGCTTAACCGCCCAACTCATCACACAAAGGCCAAGGCTGAAATTCCCGAGACAGTAGCGAGGCTCAGAGCTGGGGGGGGAGGGAATGCACTACCATAGGCGGGGAAAAAAGCCTTTTATAGGAATCTGATTACATGTTTCTATATTTAAGAAAGGAAGTTTTTTTAATGCTAAAATAGAAAAAAAAAAGTTGTTTGCTATATTAAAATTTGCAAGTACTTAGCATAATCTAGCGATTAAAGCAGTCTTTTACTGGTACACTTCTAAATCATAAATTCCCACTGCAGAATGGCTCCTGTGGCATTTTGCCAATTAACCTTTGCGCGCTTTGATCTCGCTTTGACTGGAGAAGTTCAGGCTGCTCCCCAGATTGTTTAGTTGCTGTTACTAACAAAACACTTGCCCTTTGAAATATACAGTGCTTAGTATACACGCTTCAGGTCCCTAAGCCCATGCAATATTGATGTCTTGTGGATCATAGGAAAAGCCTGACTCATTAGTGAAGAGATATTAAATAAACATCCTCAAAGAAAGCAAACAAACTCGGCCATTACGAAGACTATTTTTCAGCCTGAGCTGCACTAGCAGAGGGATAGGAAATGCAAGTTTAGTGAACTGGTGAGGAGAGAGGAATCGTGTTATGTTCACATGGAGCCAAGCTACGTATCGCCTGCCCACCCTGCAGACTTGCCCAGTGGGGCAAGTGGCGGGGGGGGTCGGCTGGCAAGGGCGGGGACCCGCTCGGCCTCCTCTCCTGCCTTTCCCAGGGCCTGGGAGCTGAGCTGTGGGCCGGATGGGAAGGATGGAGTTTGCAGGGAATATTCCTGCTCCGTGTCTGGCAACCAGCAATCTTGGCCTTTCCACAAAGCATTGTAACCATGACGGCTGCTGCGTGCTCGAGTCCATCCTCACTCCTCTGGGGCTCTCATCCAAGATCTGCCTTTGGCTTACCCCCTCTCTTCTCTTCATATTTCAGAGTATAATGGGTGGTATTTACCTTTCTCCTTCCCTCCCATAGATAGTCCTGTGGTCAAGGGCTGAAAACACCGGTTGAGACCAAAAGTACTTTAACATAAAAAGCTTATCACAAGCATTGAGTATTCTTAAATAGGTTGAATATATATTTTTCAATCCATGTGACATTTATTATTTATAACTAATGACTATATGACAGTTAAGAAATATGAAAGAGAAGTTGCTCTCTATGTTCAGGGTCTCTCAGTTCACATGAGTCAGTCTCAGAGTCTGAAGCCTAAAGAAAGGTCACTTTGCAATCTGTAAGTAGTTTTAAAGCCTTCACGGGCCTTAAAGCATCAAGCTTAGCCAGCGGAAAAAACCTGGAACAAGGTAGCTCTGCCGGCAGAGAGTTGGAAAATGGAGAGAGCTGCTATGTCTGCCATCTCCTGCTCTTGATGCAGGTAGAGGAAGAAGAGCAGAAGGTTTTCTAGAGACTGAGCATATGTCTCATTCGTCACAGCTTCAGCTAATAATTCTCACATTTGTCTATTCCAGGCTTGTCTCCAAGTGACCAAATGTAAAATTTGACATTGCTTTATGGATACATGAAACAATGGAACTGGTGAGTAGTCCTACCTCCACAGAACCTGGTGGTCCCTTGTACTGTCTCCTGCCTGCCTTTGTCATCACAGCCTACATATCCCACCACTCAGCCACCAGCCCCTCTAGTCTGCTGCTTCTCACTAGACCCACATCAGCCAAAACATGCGACAGAGTAAGCACATTTCTTTAAATTCAGGTTTTCTTTCCATCCAAACCCCCAGTGCCCACCCCTGAGGGAAGGTAAGAGCCGAGATGTCCCCCATCACATTGACAACGACAGAAACATGTCTCTCAGTGCACGGCTGACTCCCCTTCCCCACACTGAAAACCAAAGTGTTGTGCTTTCATAAAGAAGGCACCTGAAAACACAGTCCCTCCCCAAGACCAGTTGCCCTGTGGAGGACGTGGACAGACATCCCTTTGCAAACAGCTGTGGCAGTGAAGGAGGTTACTGATCCTCTTGACCTGCCCACAGGAGCACCTCGCAGCCTGCTCCTGTCAGAACAAGCTGGGTTTATAAAGTACACAAGCTTCCTCTTGCCCCGCTTTGGCTGAAGCAGGAGGAGTGTTTGCATGAGCTGCTCAGCTGGAAGACGAACCCCTGGGCTGGGGTGGGGATGAATGGTGAGGCTGGAGGCAGGTCAGTCTCCTTGGATCAGCACAGCTGAATCCAGGTGCAAACAGCTGGTCCCCGCTTATTTGACGTAACCACTTTTGTTCATCCACCTCCTACTAGTTAACTTTCCCTCCCGTGGAATTTCCCTCCACGCTGCCTTACACATTTGAGAAGACCTGGGACAAACCCCCACCTTGTCACCTCCCTCCTGACTTCCAATCCTTCCTTTACATGCCTCGCCAGGTTGCAAAGCTGGTGCCAGCTGTCGGCATTGGACTGTGACTAATGTTCATTTTCTTGCACAATACTACGCTTGGTTTCTTATTACCTATCTTCAGCCATTCTACCATCTTCTTCTCTTCCTATCTTTGCACTTATTTTTTGCGTCCATTGCAAGTAATTAGCTCTTAGAAGTAGGAATTGCAAGTCTGGTTTCCTCAGGCCTAGGTGATCGTGTTCGGTACGTCCTCAGAAAACTGTTGAATACACCGGTTGATTTAATTTGGCTGATGGAAAGTGGGCTCAAAGCTAATTGAATTCCTACAAGTTTTGTGCATGTAGGCAGCTAGCTGGAGCAGAGAGAAACCCTGAAGTCATGTGCCAGAAAGGAAGGTAGTAGTTAAATTCACATCTTATGAATTGTTTGCTGTTGAATAAGGGACATGCATTAATAGGTATGAAAAAAAACCTCGGTTTGTACCCACAAATGACCACAAGACATAAGAAACCTGGACTGTGTTACAGCGCTTGCTGAATTACTTGCATTTTTGTTATTTGCACAGTGATTGGGACAATACCTTTAGATCCCTGAGAGGGATTTTTAGTGTGTTACTACAGACCATGAAATAACAATAATAGCAATAAAGGCGGAATGTACTAATGAATGTTTCCCATCCACAAAGCTATTTTCAGGGCAGCACCTTTCCATAATCCTGCTGGCTTTGGCACTTCTCCATAGATTTCTCTGCCACAGCCTTGTAAAATCAGGCTTAATGCACTAATTTTGCACCTGTTTCATTTCAGACAGTGGCACAAAAGGGCTCGAAAGGACATTTGGGCTTTCTTCATTTGTCCTGCTAGGAACGAAAGGCAACTCTGGTGCCATATCACTGAGGTCCACCAAACTGAGACAGTGCAGTTGGGTTGTAGCCATCTTCTCAGGCTGCCCACTCTCCTGGTCTATGAATCTCAGGAGATCTAATCACTAAAGGTTCATCTGACAACTGCAAGGCACAAATCTTGCTCCGCCATTATGGATTTTTTTGCCAGCAGCAGATCCTCAGCCCTTGCCCACCCTGTTCCCCTTCCAAGGACAACCTTAAAAGCAGCCAGATGATGTGTAGGCATGTGTAACCCTGCAAGAAACCAACTGGCCTGCAAATGGCAGGTGACCGATCTAAACCTGGCTCAAAGTTTCCAGCTCCTGACTGCTTACACAGCAAAGGTGATAACTGCAGTGCTAAACTCAGTGTGAGGTTTTGCACGGTGACACACGCCTGCCCAGAAGCGGACAAAAGGGAGGATTTAACCACAATTCCATTTTTTTCTGCAAAAAAGGCTCTTTTCCATTGTAAGGTAATTTCAAAAAATAACAACATAAAAAGGCTTGTGCAGCAGTTTGGCTGCTGTGTTTCATGCAGCAGTGCCATGTTACAGAGATAAACATCAGTGCTTAGCTTACAGATTGTCTCAACACCTGGAAGGCTGTTATAGAGACAGCTTTAATAATTAATTGCTATTTCCCTGAGACAATGCATCCTGGATCTCTTAAGGAGCGTGTTGCACACCAGGTAACAGGAGGAGTAGGCAAAAGAGACAAAAGCATTAGAAAAGATAAAAAGACTGAGATCAAATAACATTATTCCTCATGTCATGGTGGAAATCGGGCTATACTCACCCGATCCTGCAAGGAGGTTGCCTGGAGATGGTTCAAAGTACTTGAGGTCAAAATACTTGTATTCCAAAGTTGCTTTTAAGTAAATGACTCTCATACGGCTGATGGCAGGAAAGAAGGGAGCAGATTAATTCCTTGATGTTACTGTGTTGGGCTTATGTCATGTCACCCTGCACAGATGGGCATATGGGGCAGTGTTTTATAATCAGAAAAAATATAGTACCTGAACATGATGCTGAAAGGTTCCTACAGGATATGTTTTCTGTATGTACTATATATTTTTCTCATCTACGTTTAGCACTACATTTTTCTATGAAAGCTATAAACCTAATGAACTTAAATGCTACAATAAAGTGAGTAATAAGAAAAAAATATTATTCTGCTGGGCTCCTTAGTGACCATGACCTGGACCATAAACGTGGGCCATATTATGGCAGCGGAGGAGCACTAGCATCTATTTCTGTCTGTATCTTGGGCACCTTCCTGTGACAGTTGCCAGCGCTTACCACCGTACCGGGGACCTGTGTGTTATGCCAGGGGTACCGAGAAGAAAGGTAATGCCTGTGTGCACACACATCTTGGGGTGAAGGTAGAGGGCCAGGTGAAGGAGGCGGCAGGCAGGAGAAGTGCTCGAGGAGGGGAGGCCAGGTCCTGGGTATGCAAAAAAAAAAAAAAAAAAAAAAAAAAAAAAACCACACACACCAGTAATAGGAAAAAAAAAAAAAAAAAAAAAAAAAAAAAAAAAAAAAAAAAAGGTAGGGAAGAAAAAACCCCCAAATATCAACTGCACCTTTCTCCAACTAATGCTTGTATTTTTTTAAATCATTGCAAACACATAAGGGATTTCAGCCGTAGGGATATTAATGATGCAAAACCTTAATTCAAACTAGAGCACAGGTACAAGCACCGCAAGCAAAGGTTATCTGGTAAAAGGGATGAATAAATACATAGCAGCTGATGGCACAGAGCTGCACATTCTGGTAGCAGTACTGTTGTGCAAATTCCAATGCAGGGTGTAATCTCATTATAAAAGCTGCTTTGACCAAATGTGTATGTTTATTGATGTGAATAGTCTGATCGTAACGGAATCGATGAAGTGAGTGAAATTACGAACACCTTTAAGATATCTGCAAGGACAAGACTAACTGCTGGGACCTGCCGTGCAGTGAGTTTAGGCTGGTGATCACTGTGAGTTTCATCACTGAGCGAATCCCATTGACGTCCCAGGCAAGATGCAAAGCCTGTTTTTCCCATGGTTTTTATTGTTGAAGAGGATCTTGATTTCAGTGAGTCAGATAGTGTTCTTTGGTAAACATGTCAGCTCAGATGGCTTTGAAAAATGTATTTCCTTATGAATTGTAGCTCGATCTCAAGCTCTTTGATAAGCACAGTGCACAAATTGAAATACTAATCATGGATCTGAGTAGTTGAATTACTTTTGCAGATGGGTCTGATGCTGTTGGGCACATTTTCCCAGTGCTGCTCTAAAAGGAACTCACTCCTGAGCTGGAAGAGGGGTTTAATAGAGGAAATTACTCGGGATTGCACTGGCTTCTGTAAGGTAGAGAGTTGCTGAGGAAAAACTCTGTTGGCAAGCTTCCTCTTAGTTTATGGCCAGATCCTCGAAGTATAAGTCATCCTAGGCCAACTGAAGTTACTTCTATACTACCCGAGTTTCTTACCCTGTATTTTATAATCATTTTTGGTATCTTTCCTCTGTTAGTTTGCCATGGAAAACCAGCCTAGGCTGAAGCACAGCATTTGTCAACCAAGTCTGTAAATCTCTCCTCCAGAAGACATTTGAACTAATTTATTGTCTCTGGCATACAGATTTTAAAATACGTAATGGCAAGTTGTATGTGAAGAACCAGTAGGATCAACAGTGAGATGTGTCTGTGGAGATGAGGGAGTCAGTCACTTGACTGTGAAAAGCAGCAAATAGCTTGTGTGACTTGCACAATGTCTGGGTTTCTAAGAAAGTGCTGGAACTTGCAATCGTGATACTATAACTGGCTTGTAAAGATTGAACCCATTTCAATTTTGGTTCTATCTCTGATGAAAGTGCTTTTTCCTATCTCCTCCTAAGTGCTGGCACTCTTGCTATCCACCACTGCTCCATCACTGGTGATAACATTCAGCATTTGCCAAGTACTTTACATACTTTCAGTGCTGGAAAAACATTAGCTCATTAAATCTTCCAGTATTTCCATAATAACTGCAGTCATTAGAATTGTCTTCACTTTATGGGCAGGAATAAGGGAAAAAGGAGAGTTTAAGTGACCTAACCATAGCAAAACAGCGGCAAAGTTAGGATAGTGCTATTGATTTCTGCATATCCTCTAAAGATTCCTGAAAATTATATCCCCTGTTCACTCAGCTAAGTAGCCTTGGGCTTTCTCTTATAGCGCTGGTGTGGACTTGGACCTAGTAGGTAGTGGGATTTCAAATTTCTGGCATTGATTTTTTTTCTTCAGAACTCTTTGACACTAACTGTGAGGCACTGGAAAATTTTTAAGACTGTTGAGTTTCCACGTTTTGCTCTGCTAACTCTTGAACGGAGTAGTAAAATCCATATCACAAGGAGTTACGGGGCTTTGCACATCACTGTTTCTAAAGCACCTCATTGCCTAATGGAGTGGTGGGAGAAGCTGCTCAGTGGTGCGGCCGCTTCCCCGTTGAGTCACACAGCGTGCATGCTGTGCTGAGCTGTGCTAACAGGACGGGAAGGGGAGTACGGTCCTCCTAGGTTCTGGCAGACCTACCCCTGTGCACCTAGCTTCGAGGATGGGAGGCCTTAGGGCCTTAGGACAAACCACCCTAGCATTTATTAATGGCTCTGCCCTCAAGCCTAAGACCCTTCATAATCTCTTGCCTTTTTACCTGGTTCCTTGCAATAGCCATGGTGGTGGAGTGGTGCCCTGAGTTGCAAAGCAATTGCATTTCCTGATGGTTTTCTAAGAGTTCTCCCTGGCTTCCATGCAAGGTCATGGCTTGGTATCACACATTTCCTTCGGAGGTGGCTTTTTAATGGGCGCCAAACTCAAAGCAAATACCGGATTGGATTTTTCTGTGTAGTCATTCACATGACAGCAGTCATTGGCATACAACTGTGCATCTCCCTTATTTGGATCACAGTTGCCCTGGGTAAACTCCTCCTTGCATCCTGGAACAACAGCAAACTTCATTAAAGCAAAAAATACTTAAAAGTGTGGAGACGCTTCCAAATCAACACAACCTTTTCCAACTACTCATCTTGATGTCTTCTGTGAAACATAGAATCACAGAATGGGTTGGGTTGGAAGGGACCTTAAAGATCATCTCATTCCAACCCCCTTCCCACAGGTAGGGACACCTCCCACCAGACCAAGTTGCTCAAAGACTCATCCAACCTGGCCTTGAACACTTCCAGGGATGGGGAATCCACAGCTTCTCTGGGCGACCTGTGCCAGGGTCTCACCACCCTCACCGTGAAGAATTTCTTCCTAATATGTAATCTAAATCTTCTGTCTTCCCATTTAAAGCCATTGTCCCTTGTCCTATCGTTACATGCCCTTGTAAAAAGTCCCTCTCCATCTCTCTTGTAGGCCCCTTTAGGTACTGGAAGGCTGCCCTAAGGTCTCCCAGGAGCCTTCTCTTCTCCAGTCTGAACAACCCCAACTCTCTCAGCCTGTCTTCACAGGAGAGGTGCTCCAGCCCTCGGATCATCTTTGTGGCTTCCTCTGGACTTGCTCCAACAGGTCCATGTCCTTCTTGTGTTGAGGGCCCAGAGCTGAACGCAGTATTACAGGAGGGGCCTCACCAGAGTGGAGTAGAGGGCAAGAATCCCTTCCCTCGACCTGCTGATCACGCTGCTTTTGAGGCAGCCCAAGATATGGTTGGCTTTCTGGGCTGCAAGTGCACATTGCTGGGTCATGTTGAGCTTCTTGTCAACCAACACCCCCAAGTCCTACTCCTCAGGGCTGCTCTCAATCCATTCTCCGCCCAGCCTGTATTTGGGCATGGGATTGCCCCAACCCAGCTGCAGGACCTTGCACTTGGCCTGGTTGAACTTCATGAGTTTTGCACGGGCCAACCTCTCAAGCCTGTCAAGGTCCCTCTCGATGGCATCCCTTTCCTCCAGAGTGTCGACCCCACCACACAGGTTGGTGTTGTCGGCAGACTTGCTGAGGGTGCACTCAACCCCACTGTCCATGTTGCCAACAAAGATGTTAAACAGCGCCGGTCCCAATACCGACTCCTGAGGAACGCCACTCGTCACTGGTCTCCACTTGGACATCAAGCTGTTGACTGCAACTCTTTGAGTGTGACCATCCAGCCAATTCCTTATCCATGGAGTGGTCCATCCTTGCAATTCATGTCTCTCCAATTTAGAGACAAGAATGTTATGCAGGACAGTATCAAATGCTTTGCACAAGTCCAGGTAGATGACGTCACTCACTCTTCCCTTATCCTCCCCATCGTAGAAGGCCACCAAATTTGTGAGGCACAATTTGCCCTTAGTGAAGTCATGTTGGCTGTCACCGATCACCTCCTTATTCTCCACGTGCCTTAGTATAGTTTCCAGGAGGATCTGCTCTATGATCTTGCTGGGCACAGAGGTGAGACTGACCGGTCTAGTTCCCCAGGTCTTCCTTTTTTTCTTTTTTAAAAATGGGGGTTATGTTTCCCCTTTTCCAGTCAGCGGGAACTTCACTGGACTGCCACAACTTCTCAAATATGATGGATAGTGGCTTAGCCACTTCATCTGCCAATTCCCTCAGGACCCGCGGATGAATCTCATCAGGTCCCATGGACTTGTGCACCTTCAGGTTCCCTAGGTGGTCTTGGCTCTGATCTGATCTTCTCCTACAGTGGGTGGTTCTTAATTCTTCCAGTCCCTGCTTTTGCCTTCTGTGACTTGGGTGGTGAGGCTGGAGGACTTGCCGGTGAAGACTGAGGCAAAAAAGTCATTGAATACCTCAGCCTTCTCCATGTCCCAGGTAACCATGTCTCCTGTTTCCTTCCAGAGAGGGCCCACATTTTCCGTAGTCTTCCTTTTATCACTGATGTACCTACAGAAACTTTCCTTGTTGCCCTTGACGTCCATACCCAGATTTAATTCTATTAGGGCTTTAGCTTTCCTAACTTGAACCCCGGCTGCTCACACAATTTCTCTGCATTCCTTCCAGGCTACCTGTCCTTGCTTCCACCCTCTGTAGGCTTCCTTTTTGTGTTTGAGTTTGTCCATGAGCTGCTTGTTCCTCCATGCAGGCTTCCTGGTGTTTTGCCCAACTTCCTCTTTGTTGGGATGCATCACTCCTGAGCATTGAGGAGGTGATCCTTGAATATTAACCTTAAATATTTCTTGGGCCCCTCTTCCCTCCAGGGCTTTGTCCTATGGTACTCTACCAAGTAGCTCCCTGAAGAGGCCAAAGTCTGCTCTCCTGAAGGCCAGGGCAGTGAGCTTGATGTGTGTGCACCCCGCTGCCCTAAGGATGTTGAACTCCACCATTTCATGGTCACTGCAGCCAAGGCTGCCCTTGAGCTTCACATTCCCCACCAGCCTCTCCTTGTTGGTGAGAACAAGGTCTAGCACCTCTCTGCATCCGCTCCTCTATGACTTGGAGAAGGAAGTTATCATCAACGCATTCCAGGAACCTCCTGGATTGCTTATGCCCTTCTGTATTGTCCCTCCAACAGATACTTGGGTGGTTGAAGTCCCCCATGAGGACTAGGGCTTGTGAACGTGAGCCTGCTCCTATCTGTCTATCGAGGTCCTCATCCACTTGGTGTTCCTGGTCAGGTGGCCTGTCTCACCTGTCCCTTTTGAAGTTTGATCGCCGCTCCAAGGTCATTTGTATTTTGCATCGAGGCCTGTGCAATGATTCACTTTTTACCCCATTTGCCACTGAGAAGAATGGATCATCTTTAGAATTTGATTTCCTCTGCAGGGTTTTCTAGGAGCTAGAGGTTGGGTGATTAACTATGGGTGATTAAGGAAGAAGAAAGACTATGTCATTCTTCTTCAACAATGCTTCTTCCTGAGATGACAGCATAATAAATTACAGGCATACAGCAAATTCCTAAATGCAATCAGTTGAATTGTGACCCAAGCAGCGATGTGTTGATGGTGTATTCCTTCAGGGATGCAATGAGGGCTGTAAACCGTTATGGCTTGGGAGCTGCTTCACAAATGTTTTGACAAGAGGGGGCAGGAGCTGGAATCAGTAATCACACAAGCAGTCCCACTGCATTTATCCCCTCTCATGAGTTAATTTATGGATATTAAGTCCACCAGGGACTGTTATAATCATCCACACTGAACTGCTTATGTTGTATAATTTAACCTGGTAATTCCTGCATCGGACCAAAGAACCTGTGACTGAACAAGTTATGTATTTCTAGAAACACCATTAATCCTGATTTAATCATTTCACATCATGGAGAATTCTGAAAAAAAGCCTTGGAAAGCCATTCACTTGCTTTTCCTAAATGTAACCAGGAGGTAATTAATCTGCTCAAGGTGATGCTAGGAGTTGCTCACTAAGGCCAGGGAACAGAACTGGGTGAGCGAGCTCCCAGCCCGTGCTGTCAATATAAGAAATCCTTCCACTTCAACGTCCATAGGATGTTCTCAATCAAATTGAAATATATCATTTGTCTTTCTAAAACCATTGGATATTAGTTTCATTAAGTGCCCCTGTATGTGATGCTCCGCTGTGCAGTCTCTTACTGTTTCGGACTGTGTTCTAACGCAAAAAGATGCTCTTCAGAAAACCAACAGCCAACATAAGACTAGGGTTCAGGAACACTTAACTCTTTTTTATTCTTCTCTCTATGGCTGAACAATTAAAAAGTGGAGCTGCAGCCTTCTGTAACAGGAGGCATTCTGGACCTGAGGAGGCAGGGGACATGGCTGCTGGCTTCTAGGTGTGACCCCCTAACTTGTACTATTTATACTTTTCACAGAATTAACGAACACGAGGCACGTTGAAGGCAAGGCAGCTACTGATCAGAAAAAAAACAGAAATCTGCTGGTATTCTTGCTCTTATTCAGGCAAATTTTCACTGATTCTTATGCAAAGGCATCATAATTTAGCTCATCAGCTCTGCTTTTTAAACAAACGTGTAAACGCATGCATGCACAAACACTGCCCTGTCTTTTTAGGGACCATAATGTGTTCTTAAGAATTTGGGCCACAGGTTTTGAAGAGAAAATCTGCTTAGTGGCCCAGATATTTATTAAGCTGCCAGCAAATACAAAGAGAGAGACGGCATGACAGATGTGCAGATGCAGTTAGGAGGAATTACAGGCATGAGAATTGTTGTTTGTCGCTGACATGTGTTCCCCTGCTTACTCGACCCACTTGCAGTGCGCCCTTTGTAGGGTATTTGCTGTTGTGTGTTTTTCTGGCAATGTCCTAGAGAATCCTACTTTAAGAATGTTTTCATTGGGGAGGGAATGAATCCTGCTCCCTTGGGGTTCATGGGGATGCATTTATTCTGAAGCCTAAGTTCAAGGTAACAAGGGTTATGGGACGAAGGTCTTCGGCACCAAAGCCAATAAGAAAAGGAAGGGGGAAGGAAAGTAAGAAGGGGGTATCAAAGTCGCCATATATTTGTTATAATCCTAACTTGAGAACCGCTGAGCTGGAGCCTTCCCTAAGCCCTATCAGTGAGGTTTCCTTGGCAGAGCTACAGAAGCAGCCAATACATTACAGTCGTGGGCACTTACTTTCCCTGAGACTCGGGCAATTTTGGTGTCTTAAGGCAGGTACAGTATTTTAGTACTGATTGATTCTGTCGTCAAAACAAAACAAAACTTAACTTGGGATTTTTGTAATTTAATAGTTGGTTAAATGTCTTTGTCCAAAGTGCCAGCTCAGGGACTCATTACCCACTTAAATCTCAAATCTTTTTCACACTCATGGGTTTGAGGTTAGACTTGCCCACTACAGGCAAGGTTCTTAAATTCTTTTTTTTAACCTCGCTGTTCACCGCATTGAAATGCATATTGTTTCTTTATGCCAACTTTATCTTCAGATCAATAATCCTGGCATAGTCTCTTAACAATCTGTGAGTGTTTGCTGCAGAGAAATTTATTCTAAGGAATTCTTCCTCTTTCTTTGCTTCTTTATGGTTACTTATTAGGTTAAATCAGGAGAGAAAAACCTTTTCCTTACCAAAAGTTGAGTGAGCTTTGATGAGCCATAAATTTAAACTCACCCAATGCTTTCAGCATGCTAGGGGTGAGTACTCACGTGGGCAAGGGACTGTGAGCCACAGGCTTCCTATGCCTGGATTAATAGTGATACTAATTTAGTGATCACTATTCAAAAAGTAAACATTCTTAAAAGTGAGACATTGTACAGAATCCATATATTCCTATAAAATAACACTAAATCAGTCACATCAAGTTCTACAACTTTTTTTTTTCAGAGACAGCTTCCAGAGAAAATAAAGAATTCACTGTATTTCTCTGATCACAATTCTCTCTAGGAGCAAGTAATTTATCGTAAATCTGGCCACATAACAGCAGTGAAAACCTATGCTTAGAGGAACCCAGCTCTCTAAAGGACTAAAAAGCTGGGCTGGCGTGATAGTTCTGACAAGGCTAGAGTATTAGTCCTTCTTTGGAATTAGACTAAATGATCAAATTTTGTCATTTTTTCATCTGAAGAAGCAAAATACGGCACAAAGTTTGTGAAGCAAGTACGTTTAAAAATTTAACAAGCTGCAAATGTCTTGTAGGGTTTGATCCAAAGCCCGTTGAAGTCCATGGAGAGGAATGGTTTCTCAAACACGTGAATGAGAGAGAGTGAGAGGGAAAAACAGTGGAGAACTTCAGGAAAAGAAGAGCAAAGGAAAAAACAGAATAAAAAGACAGGCTAATCAGAATTATATCACAGCTCTCCCTCTTTAATCCCCATGTATGTTCCCCACTGTTCCTGTTATTTTTTCATGTATTTATGGTAAGGCCACAGCTAGGACTCTGTTTCTGGAGCAGAAGCTCCCTGCACTAAGTGTTTGGCCAGCTGGCTGTAACACTCTTCTTTCAAGGACTGGTGTGAATAGAAAGATCTGGTCTTCCTCCACTTCAGACCTCCCGTGACAAGCAACTGGAGATGCCTTTGCTTCTCCTGAGACCTGTCTCTCTACCAGTCCCCTCACAGGACTGTAGGCTCTTCACTTGCACGCTGTTGTGCCACAAAATCCTGCTGTCGTCCTCCCCTTCTCATTGCAGATTCAGTCGTGGCTCAGAAACAGAGAGAGCTGACCACAACAACCTTCTCCAGGGATTCAGAACCAATCCTAACACAATCTGTTGGTACCAAAGAAATTAACTTCTTTTGAATGGGACTGGATAAAAAAAATAACGTGAATGCTTATCTGATAAAGTACCTTTTCTGTTTATGGAACTATTCTTCCAAGCCTTTGTACGTTCTCGATTTGCCTTTCTTCCAAGCTGAAATTCAACCCAGGCAAAGTTTACTTTCCCTTCCGTTATGATAATCAAACCTTTACTTGAGTGAACTTTCTTCCTTGAAGCCAAAGTTGATTCTGTGTTTCAGCCAATTCTCTTTGCAGCTCTGGTCAAAAGCACCAAATCTTCTTAAAGTACACAGCATGTATTTGGTTCACTGTGAAGCCAGAGTCACTAATGAGCGTGGAATTGCTCATCAACAAGATGGGTGTTTGCAAGAGAAAACACTATTTGGAAAAGTTGCATGTTACTTGAGTAAATCCCCCATCAGAAGGCCAGGCTACTAAGCTACTCGAAAAGCAAGGCAGTCAGCAATAAAGAAGCTTTTGGGATGTTAAATATGATCAGACAGATTATTTGACATTGAAGTCAGTAGATCAATAGGTCCTTGTACCTGTCCCCAAAGGATTATTTCTTTGCTCAAAAAATACCATGTAAATGATGAGAAACTGCTTACTGTGGTGGCTAGGATGAGATGCTTTGAGGTTTTATTTTATACGTTTTGTGTGTTAAAGCTCTAGGCAGGTGAAAAGATGTGTGGCACCATATTAATATGAAATAGTGATGGCAGCTGCAGAAATGGAAAAGGGATGCTGGAGCATCTTGACTAAGGATACCAAAAGGCAGATGTGGTGCTGCGTACCACACTGACTTGTGCTGTTCAGGTGAATCACAGCACAGACTACAAGCCAGCCTTGAGCCGTGGGATGCGTCACGTCTGTCATCACCCCGTGTTCTCCATGGTGAGACGCAAATCCTCCATTTGCCCAGGCTCTTCCCCCAGCTTGCATTCAGGTGCCCGACGGCACTGAAAACACCCCCACGCCTCTGCCAGCATGCATCCTTCGGAGGTGTGCCGCAAGCAGGGAGTTTGGCTGGCGGCCCCGCTCACCTGGGTTTCGTGTCCCCTCCTCTCACCCACACTGGAGCAGACCTGAAGCAGTGGGGTGTTACAGCTTGCATCCAGAAACTAAGGGCAGGGAAACATGGAGTTTTATTCACGTTTGGTGGAGTTTGGTTTTTTTTAATCTGTTGTTCAAACATTCAGTAAACATTTGTAAAGCCCATACTCTCTGAATTATTTACTACTACTTTTAATTAATTACAGTAACCCCTGTTGCTTTGTCATATGGAAGTAAACAACTGCTTTGACTAACTAAATACTCAAATCAGGTTGGAGAAGGTTTTAATTAGTTAATTTCATTAATCACACAGTCTGTTCATTGCTGTTCATGCGGCGCGGAGCAGTAGAAATGGCTGTTATTATGCAATGAGACTGCAACCATGCTTCTTCCTTTGAGATACTCAAAAAAGGTCTTCTGCCCGTGTCTTGTAAGATATAATGACAAGTGTGCTTTCTCTTAGGTTTTAGTCTTAGAGTTTAATAGTTTAATGCCATTAATATCTGGTATATCATTTGTTGGGAACACATACCTTGCACTAGCAGGAGAACGGGTTGTGTGACATTTAGAGGTAAGTCACAAGTCTGCAGCGAAATGGGAATTCTGTGAGTACTGCGGTACGTCCTGTTCATACCTACCAGAGGTTGAGAAGGACAGAAATATCAGGATTTGAGACTAGATTAATGAAAGCATGCACAGAAAAAAGAGGAAAAAAACCCCAACTTTAAAAGTACTTTTCCAGCAAAAATGCCATAAAGCACTGTTAAAAAAATCTAAACCTATGTGTTTTGTTCCTATGTACTGTAAAATTAATGTGGAATTTTGAAAGCTAGTACAGTAAGAGAGTGGAAAAAATGCAATGCATATTTTGTAACTTTGAAAGATGGGACAAAGAATCTACAGTAGGCATTTTTAAGAAATATAGGTAGTGCTCATAAAAGTCTTCAGGCTGACATCAATGTATATAAACCCTGTTGGGACTCCTCTGCAGCGTAAGTGATGGTAATTACTCTGAAGTCAATGACCCAAACTCTGACAATTTGGACTTGCTGCAGGTCTGCCTGGACTCATTTTTCACATGATAGGTACAGAATGGGCAACGGTGAGGCTAGCTTCCCATGCAGGGCAATTGCTTCTCCACCCTGATCAAAAGGGATTATTCCCACATCAGAGTTGAAACAGATGATTAATCCGTGTACATTGTTCAGTCCCGGGTCTTTGTGTTGTGGTCAGCAGTTCATGAAAAACCTGAGTGGGAAGCACCACCACCTCTTCTCCCCTTGGCTGCTGGGTAGTAACAACTTTCAGTCACCACTACTCACCCGATCTAGACTCACGCAGGAGCCTGGCCTGGAGGTAAAAGATACGTAACCACTAATGAATCTTCTGAATTGCCTAGTTCCCACTTTTTCACCAAAATTATATTTTTTAAGGCTATTTACCAAAAATACACAGTATTCTTTGAAGAAGAAAGTTTCTGCTTTTCATGAGCATCATTCTTTACGTCCTCTCTTCTAAAATTGCAGGTGCATTGTACCACTGCTATGGGTGTTATTTATTATTATCTCTACTGGGAAATCAATTGGTGCTGCAGAGGATAACAACGAACACTTAGAGCAAAGAGGAGATGATATCCTCCTGTGGTGATATTGATGACACCAATAGATGGTAAATAGATAGTTGGAGAAAACCCTACTGTTAGCCTGGCAGGATTGACCTTAAACAGCTATGTAGGCCTGTATATATATATATCCTGATTTCAGCCTGTCACCAAAGCAAAAGCAATGGGTGCAGTACCCATGTAGGCAGAAAGCCAGCATTAAAATTGCATTTGCATTACTTTTGTTTGTTTTAGAAAAATGCTCTTGGGTCTATTTGCTTGAGTAGTGAAGCAAGAATTTCATTATTTTAATATGAGGTTCTGTAGCCTGAAGTGGAATAGCAGCCACTAGTCCTTTACTGTTCTTGCAGTCAAAAAACAATACTAAAATATATCAAAGTCTCTGACCTCTCCTGGTTTTCAAAATCCCTCAGCCACTGCATCTACTGTGTATCCCATGATCGAAAGCATGTGCCAAGGCTCCGCTGCACACCTGGTCCCTGGTTTGGCCTTTAAGTTTGTTCTTTTCATAGTTTTCAGTGCTGGTGGCAGTGATCTCTCAGAGGGTTGTTATTTTCACGTAAAGTCCTACAGAGGTCACAGTAACACGACAGACTCTCTTTGCCAGGCACTGTATAAACACATAGCGAGTGATAGACCTGCCTGGGATGAGACACAAACCCTATCTGTGGCAAGTAGGAATCCCCTGGTATTTTCTGTTATAAAGACACAATGCCCTGATTTAATTCCAGCTTGGGTAATGACATTGTGTAGTCACCTTTGCCAGTGGTATCACCAGGATGTAGCGTTCTGCATTTACTGCTTTGGCTATTGCTAACAAACTACTCAGCTATCCCACTGTTAGTTAGTACTTAGAGTATGATCATGGATATTCTCAAAACCTTTAAAATAAGCAGAGCTGATTGAACAGGTCCACATCACACTGCAGAATTAATTGCATCTCAGAGATAAATGAGGTTTCTTCTTTATTTAGTATAGGATTAAAGCTACTTCCTCTGAATTCAGTAACAAACTGTGCCTGATTCCAGGGCAAATCTGGTTCCAGTCCTTCATTAGCAGACCGACTTTGGATTTGCAGTAAGTGAAACTCACGCTGTATCTGTAAGACAGATAATATTGCTTTTCCATGTGATCTAATAAGTAACTTTCTGTGACTTCTTCAGTTCCTACCTTTGCCAACCATAAAAACTTGTGTCATTGTTTTCTGAAGGGCAGCATTTGCATTTTTGAGGAAACCTAGCAACACTAATGTGAAAGAAAAATAATTAAAATGTGGTAGACTATTAGAAACGCAAGACTGAATTATGGTCTACTGGGGAAAACTAATCTGAGTGTGCCTAATGACATCCTTTAGGAAGTGATAGTCAGCTAAGAAGATATATTAATGTCATTTGTATTGATAATCTACTATGTTAATGCTTGAAAATAGTCTAATTTAAATGATTCAAAAAAAAATTTAGGGAGTCTGTATTTAAAGATCCAGTGGACTATCCATCAAAGTGACAGATATTTCTTTCTCATTGGTATCTTGGATGTGTTTACAGTTCATGGTATCAAAAAAATGGACAACGAATATGAAAAGCCTAAAAGAAAGAATGAGTCTTAATGCACTTAACTGAGATGACAACCAAAGTAATGTAAGTCGGAAGAAATATGTTGGTAAAGCTAGTGAAAAATAAGCTGAAATAAAGCAAATTTCACCCTGGCCCTATCAATATGTGAAATAGTTTAAGGCAGGTTGAATGGTCCCTGTTCAACCACAGCTATGCAAAAATCAAATTAGGTTATACCACACCAGATACACGGTTAGCTAATACAACGCTGAATGGGATTTAACTTTATCTCTGCTGACTGTTCAGCTGTGGTCAGCTGGTTCTAACAAATCCACCTTGATTTTCCATAACTGTATTAATGCACAGTAACATCTGGCTGGGTAGACAAGGTTTAAGATTTCAGTTTACACTCGAAGGCTTTGTATTGTGTAGGGTGATTTTTATGACATAACTACTTCAACAAAAGCCCTAGCGTAGACACAATTATACTAGCAAAAAAAAAGTAGTTTTGATTCTATGGCTTATATCACTTGCCAAACTGGAATGCATTTTACAGGCATAAGGCACTCTAATTATGTAGGAGGAGTTCACTGGCATAACTACACCAGCATGACAAAACTTTCAAGTGTAAACAGGAGCTAGGTGCTTATTTAAGTCAGTATGTCTTCTAACCACTTAACAAAGTATAATTTGTTTTCCAAAACCTCCCCTTCTCCAGCCCCACACTGGGACTGACTCTCACCCAGTTCAGAAGTCAGCAGCGGGACACCAGCCCATCAGAGAGGGAGGATCAAGCCCACTCCTTTACAGAAAGACCGCACCGATGCGATTCACCCACTAGCACAGGGTGGTACAATGAGAAAAGCAACGCCCTGGGAAGTACAAAAACAGGCAAAAAATTAGTCCTTGTCCTACTTTCACTTACACATTTGTACTTCTTCTCACACTTCCCCACGTTAACTCGCACCAGCTCTAACCTCCTTGCTAATTGGTGTATGGGTGCAGCTGGGACAAAAGGGGTTTAAGAAAGCCACGTCAGATGGTAACTGGGCACCAGGCAGGCTGCGGCCGGCACACAGCAGGTTCTCCTTCTCCTGATACAGCTGCCATAACCAGCCGCAGGAAACTTTTTTCTTGTCTGCAGACGGGCTGGTGTGGCTAGGCCGCATCTGTGTGATGCTGCGTGAAGAAGCCTTACCAGCTTGGATTGTTGATAGCGTGTCTCATTCTTCCAATTCACAGTGTAGATGTAGCCAGGAAGGCTGAGCAGAAGGTCAAATGTAAAGGATTACAGCAACCAGACAGTACTGTACCTGTCTGTTGTATTTCTGACTGTTGCCATCACTATTTCAACGAGCTCTGCATTTACCCCTTCCACTCTCTCCTCATCCCAAAAAAATTCAAGTCAGACATGGAAACACCTATTTTTCTTGTATTTGGGTTGAAAAGGGCAAGGAAAAAAAAAAAAAAAAAGAAAACTGTAAGATCACGTTCCAGAAATACTTTGGAAATCCACAGGCTTAATGAGAGAAAATAACTAAATGCATTAATGTTGTCACTAGCAAGTCATCTGGACCGTGCAAGGGAAAATGCTTTTAAAATCTTTAAAGTAAATGAACATGCAAAGATACAGATAGTAAACACTTCAGGCAAAAGGTGTTTAATTAGAGTGGGAAAAGTCTTTGTTCTAAGTAATTAAAGGTAAAATTGCAGAGCAGATGAGAGAAATCCAAACTCCTTAAAGATTTGACAGCTTTAAAGAGAAATCTGCAAGGGTTCAGAGATAAACCCACACAAGGAGAGGCAGACGATGAGGCCAGATTGCCTGCTCATGCAGCTCTACTGAGGCATTGCAAGGGCTGAGGAGAAGGTCCCTGCGCATGTAGGGTGATTCAATGCACTCGAGACAGGCGTACAAACATCCCCTACAACCGAGGAGTAGAACAAGCATCCTCCAAAGAGTGACGAAAAATCCCACATGCTAACCAGGGAGCTGCCTTGAATTAGTGTGTAGGTAGTACTATGCAGAGGTGTACAGACAGCAATTTAGGCTGGATGGGATCTGGGGGTCATCGGGTCCATCCTCCCAGCTCAAAACAGGACCAGCTTAAGGCAGGTACTCAGCACCTTGCTGAATTTTGGTCCTGCTCAGGAGGCTGGGGGTCTCGCTCCTTTTGCATGCTGGTTATCAGCTCCTCTCCTTAACTAAATATTTAGCAGGAGGAGGATTTAGTCTTTAAAACAAGGCTGTGATGGTGATGGACAGTTTTGTGGAATGACCTATCAGCTAAAGTGTGCACCTAGGAAATGGGATTTGGGATCAAAATATATGGCACTGCCCTGGGCGCGCTGTAGTCCCCAACCTATGGAATAGTCTTAGAAAGAGCAAAACGTTTCCTCCTGCTAGTAAAGCTGGCCTGTAGGCAGCTGGGCTGCCAGAGTCGTGGGGTTTGGACAAGAGGTTAGGGCAATGTGCCATGCAGTAGGGCACCTACACTTTGGTCCTTACTCTTAGAGCTGTTAATGGATTTTATATCAGACGTCATCTTCTTTATATAGGATACAAATAATCCTGGTATCAGGCACAGGCAATACAGACAAAGGAATGATAAGTTCATGAATCCTCATGAAACAGAGGTATCAGTACTGTCTGTGCTGAACCACCCCTGGACATGCTCAGAAACAGGACTGCAAGCTCATGAAGGACGTAACAAATCTAAGATTTACCAACCAAAGTCTTCACTTGAAGGTTGATAGGGTGACTATGGGCATCACGGTTTTGGAATCTGGCATTGCCAGGAGAGATTGTTTAAGACTGAGGCACCTATGTATTTTTGGAGGTCTAACTATAAAGATGTACACACTACAGTGACTGTTTTACATCACAAAAGGTTTCATATAATAGAGTTCAATCTCCTAGGTGAAAGAAAACTGGAAAAATCCTCAGTATGCTGTGAGCTGAAAATGTTCTTTTTTCTTTTTCATTTCTTCTAGGTACAACAAAGTCAGTTATTAGTAGTATAATCTTCCAATTCCAATTGTTTCCAATAAAATCCATACTTCGTGACAAGTTTCGCTGTATGAGAGTCGTGACTAAGCTTTGAATAATTTGGATTCTACTACAATTTCTAATAGCATTTTCCAGTTTAGTGCTTTCTTGTTTCTCTGTAATGGTTGCCATTATATGTTTATAAGAAGATTTCCCAGCAAGAGGATTTCTTACCGCCCAGAGCTTTCCTATGGAGACACTCATCAATATTAGCAACCGTTTTTTGAATTATACTTATGACACAATTATACAGCTACCAAGTGTGTTGCATTTCTCTTCATTAACGAGCTCACTGATGTTTACTGAAATTTATTTCATTCAATTTATGCATGTAGGAGAGGACACTGTCAAAAGCTGTGTCTTTTCTCAGTGCTGGCCAAGACTGAAAAGCTTTAAGTTTACAGTCCAACTTCTGACTAGCATGTGCGAATGGACTCATAATCATCTTCACAAAAGCCGAAACCATTTCCTAGCTACGTATTTTAAAAGGGCTTGCCATAAGTGGAATTGTGAGCACCTAGGATTATGCAGAGTGAGTTAATCATCTGAAGTAGGTATCAAATGGTATGAAAAATATACAGATGATTACTAGGAAACTTTCAGTCCTGGTGGAATAGGAGAGAAAACAGAAGAGCTAATTTATACTTTAGCAAACAGAAAGTCAGCTCTCTGCTCTCAGAAGAAAAAGACAAACGCTGAGTCTTACCAAAGATACTGCAGTGGTATTTCTGACCCCCAGGAAAGAGTTAAAACTACCCAGCGGTTGCTGAAAGCCTGTTATGAAGATCACTAACCAGCCAAGTACAGTTTAGTCTGATTAGTAAGTGCTTATATTGTAATGGATGAGCCTATGAAATTTTAACTCTGTCACACTAAATTTTCTGGTCATTTAATTGGAAAGAAGATGCTCAAGAAATTAATTTTTGGAATTCTAGGGGACAGCCCCAAAAAGGAGCTCAGCTTTGAATGACAGATTCACACCGCTGAACTCCAAAACTTGTCTTGTGAAGCACGTTGTTTATAGACCACCTAACTCTGAAAGGACCACACGTTGCACAGGTGCCATAACCATCCGCACTGTAGTACTTACCTGACATTGTGTACAAACAGAAGTGTCCTACCCAGGCCTGCGATGTTAAACACAGGCAAGGTTCTTAGGGAAAGTAAGATCTGTTGGTTAGTTGGTTGGTTGGTGGGGTTTTTTTAGTAACTGTATCAGCTCGCTCTCTTTTGTTTTTTCTCTCTCTATGTATCTCAATATTTTCTCGTTACTGCATTCAGTATTTTGGTTTCTGGGGGTCTCATTCAATGACCCAACTGCCCCTGCCCTGGGTACAGGCTTCTTTTGGGGTCCCTACAGGGGCAGAGGACTGCAAGGCCTGTCACCCTTTTGGCTTTGGGCCTTACACAAAATGCAGCTTTGTCCTTTTACTTCTGCCCCTGTGAAAGTCATGGAAGTGTTTATAAGAAAATGTTTTCTCTTGCACTTGTGATAGAGCCTCAGTAGCTCAGCTGAAATTGCCTGGATGTTCTAAACTTATAAGCATCATCCCACCAGAGATGTGTTCTTGAATGTTAAATTTAGGCTAATTGGAGGCATATCCTTTAATTTAGCAAGCTGAGGTTACTAATACAGATCAAGAGCTAAAAATTAACAGTGGAGCTGATGTATGCTAACTGCCTAAGTGATATCTTAACCTATAATTATACAAGTTCTGTTAATAGTGAATAATTCAAATCTTCAGGGATTTCAACAGTCTAATGGGCTGTAGTTATTTCCAATTTACATTATGGTTGCTAGGTTTCATTAAAATGAGAAAAAGGCTGTATAGCGTAGCAGAAGAAAATTGGTGTTTGAAGTTATCAGCCAGGAATCAAAATATGAAATTTAAATTAGAAGGTGTCCAAGCAACACAATGACACCAAAGCCGAGCGTCGATAATGAAAGTAGGAAGAGAGCGAGTTTGCAGAGAATATTAAAGGAAGACAGCACTACCAGCAACATGCTCCGTAAAAAACCCGATACCTTAAATGCTGCACTACTGTAGCATGTAAGGAGTTCAAAACATATTACAAACCTCAATTAAGCCTTGCTACATTCTTCTGAATTATTTAAATTTTGTTATCACTGATTTGCAGAAGACAGGCTGAGGCACGATAAAGCACATGGCTTATCTGAAGTCATGCGATGACTCAGTAGGATGCGAGAGCAGCAGCTCGGGGCTGCAGCCTCCCCGCTAGCCCGCTGCCGGGTACAGCGACGCCACACCAGCGCTTTGGGAGGCTGCTCAGCCAGTCCCCCTCCACGGTTTGCCGCTGCCCGTTTCATCCTTGTACCATGGTCCTCGGTCTTCTTAGCTGGGCTGAGACACTCATGTTTGGGATATGAGCTATACAGCAGATCACTCAAGGCAGTGTGGGTTAAAGCTAGTGCTTTCCGGAGAGCCAGAGGGAGTTGTTATTCATTGGGATCACTGCGGACATCTGGCTTGCAGTGCAATCCCACTAACACACCAGCACGACTGCAGGGATGGCAAATCACAGCAGGGAGGGACAGCCACAGCTTGGAGAGACCACCTTCCACCAGCGTTGCCACCACTGAGAAAGCGCTGCGTAGCCAGCCCCAGCCACGTGTGTTTCCACAGACCCAGGATACGCTTTTGGGGTGGCCACAGTGTACAACCCCCAAAACCCACTTATGACGGCTAATGGCCTCCTCTTAGCCAAGCCCACCCAGGCTTTCAGAGTTAAGTCTAGGTTTTGCAGACTCGAGGCTTAAACCTGTCAGTTGTGACCCATCACTGCTAGTCACAGTGATGTGATCTCTCCAAGCTCCCGCTCTTCTGAGCCATACTGTATGCAGATGAACTATTTTTGGAATAACAAGGATAAATTAGATTACCTGATAGATAATAAAAATACTACATAAGTTAATAGGAATGAGCAGCATGTGCTACAATTTGGTTGAAGTCAAGGTATCTGACACATTTTGATCTCTAAATTTGACTTTATTTTTAATTCTTCTGGAGCGTACTTTAAATATAGAGAGTATCTGCTTCTCACAAGCAGATTAACAACTAAAATAAGAAGAATAGCTATTTCCTCAATGTTTTGCTAGTGATTCATGTTACTTTATCTAAATTCAGGCTCAAATTCCTCACTTGTATATCATTTAAGTTTTTGAATCTAAATTAAGTATCTGAATTTGTCTAAAAAGGCAGAAAATACTGTGGGGTTTGTTTGTTTGTTTGTTGTAATCTAAACACCTTGAAGCTCTGCGGTTTCCACATTAGTGAATGAGCTGTGAGATGAAGAGTTATAACTAAATAGTTCTTCCTTTATAAAATAGGTTTTCCCAACAGCTCCTTTTTGGTTTTTCCGAATCAAAGTAACCTCTTACATCTCAGTCTGAAATACATGTATACATTTTGTAACATATTGCTAAATATATCCAATTTACATAAGAAGCAACAGCAAAACTCCACGTACATTGTGTTAGTTAAAGTATTATTATTATTGTTATTATGTAATTACAGAACGGAGAAATAGCAAATTCAAACTCTTAAAATGCTGATCATGAAGTATATTAAATTATAGCATTGCCTCACCTGCAGGGCAGGTGTGCTCAGTGGCACACCCTCCGTCATGCAGATGATGGGATAAACCAGAGCACAACACAGCTTCTCTCCTGGAAACCAAAGGAAACCAACACCCAAGGAGACATTTTAGACCTCCACTGTGTCCTGCAACCAGGAGACACCTCAGGGTTCACAGCTGTAGGACTTAGAAGCAGTACCTAGTGATTCACAATAAGTAAGTATTTCACCGAGTGATCCAGAAAACTGACGTGCTTTTGTAGCTTTTTTTCACTCTGAAATTGTGTGTAAAAAGAAATCCTTCCCAAGCCTATTTTTACACGCAGCAGACAACAGGGAGTCCGCAGGGCTGGATCTGGCTCAGGAACATGTGCTGCAACTGTCAGTGACCGCGAGGCATGAAGCCCCTGTAGCCTTGCTCTCCAAGCTATGAGTAATCTTGAGCAAACCACATCAGCCCCCTCCCCGTAGTACAACAAAACAGTGTCAAAACCAGCACAACCTATTAGAACCGCATAGTTCAATTATTGAGTGGTTGAAAACCACTTTCAGATTGGTAGAAATGAGATGCCTTGTTACTACAGAGTTATGTTAAGCAATAACAACACAAATCAATAAAAATCACCAAATAATTATGCATCTTCAGACACTTAACACCCATTGCAACTGCCATTAGCAAGAGGTTTGAGGGCTGTTCACAAATCTCCTTAGCATATTATAAATTCCCCATAGAGCACTCAGATGTCCCAGCTATGGCGATGCATGCTGCATACACCGCAATCCTCTCCCTGTGCTATTAACAGTAATGGTTTCACGTTTAAAAATCGTTGTTCTGGGAATATGGCTGAGGACACAGCACACCAGAGACGCATTAGCACGAAGAGAGATATGTGGACGGTCAGAGCACACAGGAGACTAGACTGTGACTCACTGCATAACCTGGAGGAACTCATTTACCTTCTCATCTTTAGTGTAACCCTCTGTGAGAAATGTGTATCAAAATTTAATTACTTCATGGACTGTTATGTAGTCTGATCAATAATATTTAGAGAGCACTTGGAGATCCCCAGATAAAGGCTGGGGTTTTTTTTGTCAGTCTTATTATCACCTTCATAGCTTTCATTTCTTGAGCTGGGTCCCTGAGTTTAAAGGAGTTCTTTCTAATGCTCTGCAACATTTTGTGAAACTCTGGCTGACGGTGTCAAATGCCAGCGTATTCACAAGGCAGAAACCATCTGGTTTTGCTGAAACTAAATATTCCCATGTTTACTTAGGAAAATGGATGGAGACACTTTCAGTTCTCACAGCTGTTCCTTCCTGGGAAACAGGAGGAGAAGAATATTTTTCTCTCCAAAGCAGAGGAATAGTAAGCTTGATTGACACTCCCGAAACGGCAGATCCTGCAGGGCCAAATTATTTGCCCTGTTTTGCCTCAGAAGTCCTTCCCCCTTCCTCGCTTGGGGAATAAGGCCACAGCAGGTGTTGCGTATTTCTGATAGTTTGTGGGCAGTAGGACAGGCTGCTAGGGGAACTGAGATTGTATCATATACTAATAAATATAATTAAAAAAACCCCACCTCCTCACACTTTTAAATAGTTCTGACACTGAGAGGTGAAGTAATCTGTGATACTTACCACTGGGTACGCTTCACCTTGTCCTTGTTTTGCATGCAGCTCCCGGGAGGCTCTCTCATGCCTTCAAGGCAGTGCTTATCTTGCCCAGGCTCTCTAACCCAGCTGGGAGCTATCAGGATAGGGCAGGGGGAGCTGCTCTTTTCAAAATAAGACTTTCAAGTCACACTTACTGCATTGAAATTTCTATTCCGTTTTTGTAATTGTTTCAGCACTGGTTCTTGACATCAACAACCTGTTTTCTTGTTTTAATTCCAGAGAAAATAAGGGAACATCTAGACCTGCCATGCCTTTTAAGTGTGCATAAAAGGCAATGAGGGCATAACTACATTCACACGAATCGAGTGTTAGTACTAATCTACAAAAAAATCTTGTTCTTCAAAAAATACTATTATTAAAGCTTTGATGATTATAGCAAACACATTTGTATATCAACCAAAGATCTCATAATGTGTTTCAAATATTTCAGTTATGTCTCTTCACTCCCTGGAAATGTTCACTTATGTCATTATTCCTATTTTACAAATGTGGGAATGAAAACTGAGAGCTCACCGAAGTTGCCCAAGTGATGACAAGCAAATGTATGACAAGAATCTGGGGAAGCTGAATCTGACTTACCTATTAGCTCTTTGAAGTGGAAAGAATAAGTGTAAAATGTATGTAGAATATTTACAGTGTGTTACCTTAATAATACCCTGCTTCTTTGGTTGGATTAGTATTTAACTATGTCTATGAACTATAATAGTTATATCAAGAGGGATGGACCAGCTCTATTGCTGAATGATTGGGGCAGTCACTCAACACAGATCGCGACTGAAGTCCCTGCCCCGGTGGATATTTAATTATTTCTACAAAGTGTTGCAGTTCCAAACAGTGATACTAAGAGACCTGCCTTGGATGCAGCAGGTCAGAGAAGAGTTTTTCACATCCTAGGTACGCGTCTCCAAACCCAAACCACTGGGTAGTTTGGGACTCTCCTTCTCTAATTTCTCAGGAAAGCTGAGAAAGTCTTGGGTTTAGCTCAGTGTAGAAGAGTAATTTATTTTTTTTTAATTGTAAATGGATGGAACAAAACCTACTATTTACCCAGGTTTACTACAAATACTGAGAAACGAAAAAGGGTCATAAAGTGCTATGGAGTGGGATCTGTTTGGTTTTCTGCACCTGTCTCTGAATCTAAACTTTTGGGACATAATAGTGATAATTTATCTTTGTATATTTTGAGATTTTCTCAATACAGTTTCTTGCCATTTCTGACTAAGTAAACAGGACCTGTGAGTATTTTGTAAACAAACTATCCTAAGAAAATACATTCCTGATTTGGATCACTAATTTCTCTTTCAAGTCAGAAGCTGAAAAAGGCCACTGAGGAGGCAGCAGTGGTTCAGCTATCACCGCCCAGGGAGAAAATGCTCCAAATTACATACTGGAAAACTAACCACATGGCTCCTCCCTGCTTCCTCCTCCCATCCACATAACAGCTGCAGTCAGCCCTCAGTTACAGTCTGCAAAAGTGACAGAGTACATTAGATACAAGCTGTAGTGATGGGATGATGCTGTAAAATACTGCTGTGTGCTGCCTAGCAGGTAACTGATGACAGACCTCGGAGGGCAATGTAGCTGGGACCATGGTTTCTGAAAGTTACAGGGGCGTAATAAATAACTTAAAAAGTGCATGTAGTGCACTAACTTTAAAGTGCAGTGAGTAGCAGAAGTACTGGCTGAAGCAAAGTAAGGTTACTAGGAAAGAGTAGGTAACATCAGAGACACTGGGACAGTGCTCTGTAGCTGGGGATGCAACTGTCCCAAATTCGCAGCAGCAGCAGAAGTGAGGATTCTGTGTGTGGTGAGCCACGGTTTAGGGAATGACACTTACTAACGTATAATTTTTTGCCACCTTCTTTGGAAATTTCCGTCCTTCAAATCTTACAAACTAGCAGAAATGCAGTGCAAATTAAAGGACACCTTGAGACGGCATGCCGGTAAGGAAAGTTGACACACAGGGTATTTAGGGTAAATGACACTGAGAGCAAATAGGGGGAAGTTAGAAGCAAAGCTGTGTTGGTGGACATAAGAGGAAATTTCAAAATAACTGGAAGGAAGTTTAGAAGGTTGAGCATTATTAATGAGAATCTGCCACAGGTATCAGCGATGTTCAGCTCCTCCTGCTACTTGAATCCTGTTAAGTATCTTTGGCCTGTATCTGTGTATAGTATAATGCCAAAAATTAATGAATACCTCCCCTTGATCAAAGAAAATGCATTCAGTCCACATTAGCTATTTCTTTCTGAATCACAAAAGACAATGCACCTCATTCTCTGATCTTTTAATTCTATTTACTCTACTGGGATTACGCCAATGTAAACCATGGGACCTGTTCAGTTTTACCCAGTGAGGGAGAAACTCACGTACACGTTTCCCTGCTCAAGCTATGAAGCAAGGGACAGGGGGGCAAACTTTACAGGGTTATGCAGCACAGCAAAGTAACCATCCTCCCGTTCAACAACTCACGCACAGCTGTGGAGTGACTTTCTCACGCATCACGTTTCCACCACAGTGGCTGAGAGGGAAGGTGTGCTGTGGTCTGCGAGCTGGGATGCAGCCATGATGGGAACCGACCAGCACGTTTCCACCACAGGGGCTGATGGAGAGAGAGGGAAGGTGTGCTGTGGTCTGTGAGCTGGGATGCAGCCATGATGGGAACCGAGAGGTGTCCCTTGAGGTGTAATATTTCTGACCGCCAGGGCAGCACCAGCACGCTTTCCTTATCATATGATGCAGTGTGATGCTATCCTTCAGAAAACTGAATGAGGTGTAATATTTCTGACCTCCAGGGCAGCACCAGCATGCTTTCCTTATCGTATGACGCAGTGTGATGCTATCCTTCAGAAAACTGAGAAAACAGAGAAGTAGTGAAATGGAATAGAAAAAACAAGCTTCATGTATTTACAACAGATTCGCAACAATGCAATGCCACAAGTTATACAGGTCAATGTGGGTTCAGATGTGATGTGGTAAAATAAAGTAAGACACTGGCACAGAATCTACAAGGAAAGAAGTGAGGTATTTTTTGTAGCTTGTTCTGTTCCATAGCATCTTCGCTTATTAAATTATTCTGTTATTATGATATGCTGCTGAATTTTTTCTGGAACATGCTGACATGCCTAGTAAAAATAGTTGTTATGGAATTATGTTTTGCTCAGTGTATCTGAAAGTTTAGTATCTTCTGGAGTTTTGGAAGACATTTATTGTACCTTTATGACCCAGTGAAAGATAATTTCATTTCCCCATTTTGTTGCCAATGCAGAATGTGCTGTGATAATATAATATTATTATGTCTGAACCTGATGTTGTGAGGGCTTAAAATAACCTTCAGGACAGTTTGGTTGTGTGAAATGAAACTGGGACAATTCCTAAAATCTCAAGAGGGACTGTGGATCTGTTAGTTTTGGCAGCAATAAAGTGCTTGGGATAAGGAAGCTCCTTTTAAAAGTGGAATAATTATTTTTCCTAGTTTGACAAAAAATGAAAGAAAAATATTCTAAGTTTT
Source organism: Cariama cristata (assembly GCF_000690535.1). Taxonomy (NCBI): domain Eukaryota; kingdom Metazoa; phylum Chordata; class Aves; order Cariamiformes; family Cariamidae; genus Cariama; species Cariama cristata. Next base: position 136,141 of record NW_009619669.1, read on the forward strand.
CTTTTTCTTTAGATTTTTCACTACTAGCAGAATTTGAAAAATAAGAAAGGATAGCTGTAAATGCTTTCAGCAGATGAACTAGAATTACATTTCCATACAGGCAGCCTACAAATGGAGATAGATACAAAATCAATTTTCTTTTCTGGAGTTTCTTCCTCTTCCCTCAGTGTATCAAGTGAAACCTTATTATCATTGTCAAGGTATTTCAACAGAGCGTTCTTATACCTGTCTGGACACCTAGCATCATCTGATGCCTAATCATTGCCCCGCCTTGTCCTAATTGCTTTTGTTTTGCTCATACTCATTTTCTCCTAATCAAGATAAAAAACTGGGTTTTGAAATTATTTATGATAGGATTTTGTTGGCTTGTATGGACTGATGAAAAATTCAAGTTTGAGCTCATAGAGGTAAGTTTCCACATCAACATCTATATTTAGGCATATAAATACATGGCCTGTTTTTTCTAGAACATCTGCACTCTGTTATTTTGTCAGCATACATGTGTTGGTCTGCTGTCCCAGTTCACAAGAAATTTTCACTTTAAAGCACTTCTCTGCCCATCCTCGGCAAGCATCTGTTGACAAAAGTATGTAAACCAACATGTCTTCAGTGAGCTCATCCTAGAAAAAAAAAAAGTTTCAGAAATTACCAAAAAAGTACTCTTAGCAGGTCCAGCCGCAATGAAACATACACCACACTGGTTAGGAGTTTTTTCTGACAGCTGTGTTAGGAGAGGGCTGTAAGAGCACAACTTGCCATTCCACTTCTGACAGATTTTTTCTAATAAACTGTAAGCTTTCACAGATGCAGTATCAGCAGAAGAAGAGGTTACACACAGCCTGCTAGGACTCCTTTTCTTGCCTTTTGTCCATAACTGATGGCTGCCAACATAACCTCTTCTTAAGGCAAAGCTACCACTTTGCTGCAGTAACACGCTACAGGGGAGTGAGGCACCACGAGAAGTGCCAAGTAACCCCACATCCACGACCAAGTCCTCGGAGCTGCTCCTCAAGCTAGAGAGCCAGCCAGCGGAGCTACCCGGCCCCTCAGGACTGGCCGTTGCAGGCGCCGTGACAGGAAAGCCTTCCTCAGCCTGTGGAGGTCTGAAGGGGCGGGTGCAGAGTCGGACCCAGATGAAGCCCCACGGCTCCAAGGCCCAGGCCAGGCAGAAAGCAGGCCAGGAAAGCCCGGCTCAGGGAGCAGGGGCTGGGCAGTTCCCTCCCGCAAGACCCGCAGGCCGGCAGGTGACCGACCCAACCCGCAAAACGACACCCGCAGCTC
>NW_009619670.1:0-267 GCF_000690535.1 Cariama cristata
GCTCTGCCCGGCCCGAGGCCCGGGGAGGCCTCGGGGTGCGGATCAGCCCGGACAGGCCCTGCCGGTTCTCCCGGGCTGGTCCCTTCACACCAGAGTGCTCTGGTCCCCGGCCCCCGGGGGGACAAACGTATCACGGGCAAGGGCAGCTCCAGCCGGGAAACCAGCTCGGCATTAACGCCGGGGAAGATGCCGGTGGCCCTAATGAGGCTGCTCAGCGGCGTGGCTGGCCCCTTGCCCTCGCTGCTCCCGGCCATGGCCCTGGTCAGG
>NW_009619670.1:314-533 GCF_000690535.1 Cariama cristata
CAGTCGCCTTACGGGGGTGTGCTTCGTGCGCGGGGCTGGCAGGGGCCTTCGGGAAGAAAGAGCCACTTGATGCCAATCTGACAAGCAGTGGGGAAAGCGGCGGCTCCATGTCTCCGGCTCTGAGGTGGCGGCTGGTGGCCAGGAGATTCAGGAGGAAGTGGTCCCCCTGTGACGCCTGGCTGCAGGGCTGTGACCTCCTCCTGCGGCATCGGTACCGAC
>NW_009619670.1:623-2046 GCF_000690535.1 Cariama cristata
TGACGTGGGGCTGGTCTCCAGGTGGGGGGCAGCAGAAAGGGGGAGGAAAGGGGAAGGGGAGGAAAGGGGACAGCAGCCATCAGCTGGGTCACCTTTTCCCCAACACCCTCCCCAGAAGTGGGAGCCCCAGGCTGGCCACCATCCCTGTCCCCTCATGGGGTACAGGGTGAAGCCATTTGGTCCCCCTGGGGACTGCTCAGCAGGGCTGCTGGGAGGGTTTAGGGGCCTGGGGCAATGCGAGTTGGCGCAGAGCCTCACCGCCTCCTTGGAGAGGGCGAGGCTGGGGGGCGAAGCGCCCCTGTCCCCCGGCACTGCCACCGCCAGCACTCTGTGAGTCTGTGCAGGGGGGAGTGAGTGGACATGGCTGAGCCACCAGCAGCATGGAGGACAACGGGGACAGCCCCCCGTGACTCCTGCTGTGCTCAGGAAGCTGCTCTGGGACCCTCATCCTCCTCCTTCCCTCCTGCAGGCAGCGTCTGGCCCACAAAGGGTTACACAAGGCACCGTGGAGTGACACCACTGCCACCAGCCCAGGAGTTCAGCTCCTTCCTGGTCGGATCGGAGGCTCGGTGAGTGCCTAACCCTGTCCCTCGGGATCTGCTGGCCCTGCTTCCCGGCTGAGGACAGAGACCCAGCCATGCTTTCACCTGGGGGAACCAGCCATGCTTTGACCCCCTCTGGGTGGCTCCGGGACCCGGTGACCCTTCTGGAGTCCTGCCCTGACGGCAGGGAGATACCCCCTGGGTGGATCCTGGGACCCCACCATCACAGCTCTCTGCCCTGAGGGCTGGAGGATGTGCCTCAATCCTACTGATTTACACCCCGGCTGGGTCAGATCTTCCAGAGACCCTTTTCCTGGAGTGGGGGGTCAGGATCAGCTCATCGCAGTGCGGGTGGGCTTGGGTTAGAGGAGCTTCTGGGGGGATCTGAGACCCTGTTCCTGCACATCCCAGAGAAGGGATGAGCAGTTTTGCAGCACTGGCTGAGTCCAGGGACCCCACTGATCCCAGGAAGGCTTCGAGGTCCCAGATAGGACCCCCGTTGCTGGGGGCATGGGAAACATGTTATGAGTGGTGGGGATGGCCGTGGGGCAAGGCTGGGGTGAACAGCGTGCGTTGCTTTCCGATAAATAACCTCGCCACCCGTTGCTGTCCCCACAGTGGGCATTGCTGGCGGTGTCACCTGGGGCCAGGCACAGCCCCAAATCGGGGACCTTGCAGTGGGATGAGCTGTCCCGGCTCAGCCTGGGCTTCATTTGGCATTAAAAACTCGGAGATGCTGGCCAAGGTGTATGCATGGGGCAGAGTGTGGGGCTCCCCATGGTGCCGGTTGCCTGGTGCCGGGCATGTCGGGCTGGGCTGCAGTCAGCTCTGCCCAGATACGGCCTCTCCCGGCGGGGCCATTTCGGGTGCAGGCTGGTTTC
>NW_009619670.1:2057-2447 GCF_000690535.1 Cariama cristata
CGCGAGCGGGCTCCTCCGGCTGCCAGCCTTGGCCTTTGGCTCGGGGCAGGCCCTACGCCAGGTCCCCGAGAGGAGACTGGGGACAGGTTTGGGGCTTGGTCATCATGGGCGCTGCCTGTGCCAGCTGGTGAGATGGCAGCTGCTGCCATCCCCATGCTGTCCCCCCTTCCCCAGACTGCTACTGCCCACGGAGGGCCACGGGCAGCAGTGGGACGCAGGTGTGTAGCCGATTTGTGGTGTCCTGGTGATGGGACAAGCAGTGGGAGCCGGCTGGAGACAATGAGAGGCTGTGTTGGGTGGCAGCGGGGTCGGCTGTGGCACAGCAGATGAGCTGTTGCCGTGGGGAGGGGGATGCTCTGGCTGCCCCATGACTGGGGTCCCTTGGACCTA
>NW_009619670.1:2467-2743 GCF_000690535.1 Cariama cristata
GCCAGGGTAGCTTGTAAGCGCGGCCTGGCCGACACTGGTGACATTGCTGAGATGGGACCCACCAGTTCAGCTCAGTGATCTGGCAGGAAACCATCCCACCGCCATGCTGGGGTTTCCTGTTTATTACCAGTCTTACAAGCAGCAGGACAGGACCGCAGGTGCCACCACACTGGGGTCCTGCTCAGCCCCAGCCACCCCCTGGGCACATGTGTCCCCACATGTCGAGCACCACTGGGTGGTGGGTGGGTGCTTGGGCTGGTTTCGGTGGCTCATGAC
>NW_009619670.1:2803-4740 GCF_000690535.1 Cariama cristata
GAGGCCTGGGTGAATGATTACACCATCCCTTCCTGGGGCTGCCGTGAGCTGGGACTCATTTCGGGGGGCCCAGCCAGCTGCTTCAGTGCAGCTCTGGCTGGGGGTTGGCCACGGAGAGCCCCCCTGCTGGAGCTGAGCCACCATGCTTGCCCCAGGGCTGGCTGCCTACCACCAGCCCCAGCTTCCCCATGGGATCCCTGCTCGGCATTGCCCACGGCGCATCAGCACTCATCTCTGGTCCTGCCGAAGCTGCCCCACGGCCAATTCCCAAAGGGGCTGTGGAGGTTTCCAGCTTCCCATGGTGCCGATGTGAGGGTGCCCTGGCCAGGCTCCAGGGGGGCTGAGCCACGTTGGGGAGCCAGCACGGCCGCTGGCACGGCCGTCCCTGAGCCCTCAGGCCAGGCACCACGGGGCCGTGTGGGTGCCATGGACGGTGGGTGCTGTGCCTGTGCCGTGGGTGGGACTAGGCTAGGCACCCACATCCCCGGGGTGCCTGGGGCAGGAGCAGGGTACATCGTCCGAGGGCTGCCCGGCTGGGTGGGAGAAGCGTTTTACCTCCCTCCAACTGTGGGCTTGGGGCTGGCGCGGGCAGGCGATGGCTGTGGGTCTGTCCTCCCCGGTCCCTGCACTGGTTGGAGGGGTGAGGACCTGGCAGTGGTGGTGGCATCGTGCTGGGCTGTTGGCTTTCCCGTTCCCATTGCCTTGGAGAATCACTTGATGGTCTCACCAGGGTTTCCTTGGCATGTGCGTTTTACCTCCCTCCAACTGTGGGCTTGGGGCTGGCGCGGGCAGGCGATGGCTGTGGGTCTGTCCTCCCCGGTCCCTGCACTGGTTGGAGGGGTGAGGACCTGGCAGTGGTGGTGGCATCGTGCTGGGCTGTTGGCTTTCCCGTTCCCATTGCCTTGGAGAATCACTTGATGGTCTCACCAGGGTTTCCTTGGCATGTGCAATGGCACAAATAAACCTAGACTCTTCGAGTCCCAGATCAAACTGGCTCCTTCCTGTCCCACCCCGTTGGAAGTCGCAGGAGGCTCTGGGCCTGCTGTCCCCCACCCCACGCAGGGATCCCACATCTCCCCGGGTTCACGCCAACGGTTCCTCTGGGGAGCCAGGAGCGGGTGGAGGGGATCCCTAGGCCCATCCCAGGCATTTCAGCCCAGATGGGACATCACCCTGTCAGTCAGGCTCCTAGGTGGAAAACATTGGATTTGGGGAAAACCCAAGGAAACCAAAGGGTGAAGCCGGGGCACTGGTACTTCCGAAGCAGTTGGCAGAGCTGCTGGCTCCACCGTCATGCCAGAGCCCAGAGCAGGAGGGCGGGAGGGCACTGAAGCACCATCCAAAGCAGTGCCCCAGGGTCTGCTGGCTCCCAGGAGGAGGGAGGGGAGGGGGACCACAAGGACAGCATGGGCAGGTGGTCCCAGCGATGGAGATGGGTCCTGACCTGATTGCCCTGTGTAAAACCTCCCCTTCTGTGGACACGTGTCCGAGGGGACAGAGAAGAACCTCCCGAGGGGGTGATTTCATGCTGCATGGAGGCAGCTCCCACGTGGGCTTAGCTGGGGTGCGACACAGCTGCGAGTCCTGGTATGCCTGGTGGGGTGCCTGGGCACCACGGGAGATTCTGTCCCCTGTGCCCTCGTGGTCCCCGGTACCTGCAGCTCAGCTTTGCTTCTGCTCTTCATCGCAGCCTGAAGCGAGATTGAGGAAGGAGCCAGCAGCTGCAAAGAGGAGCCAGAGCCGGTCTGCACCCCCAGCCACCAGGCAGGGGCTGCCACGCCGGCCGGCTGCCACGGTTGCCCTCCCTCGCTTGCGTTGGCGGGTGGCCACCATGGAGGAGATGGTGATCTGGGAGCAGCAAACGGTGACGCTCAGCAAGGTGAGCACAGCCCGCGGTGGCCGTGGGAGATGATGGGGTCTGTAGGCCCGGCTCTGCC
>NW_009619670.1:4753-5689 GCF_000690535.1 Cariama cristata
ATTCCTGCTAGGACCCTCAACGAGGCTTTGGCTTTGCTGTCTCCGGAGGTCGGGACCATCCCAACAGGATGACCGGAGACACAGCGGTGATCGTTTCAGATGTGGTGTCTGGGGGACCGGCGGTGGGCCGGCTCCAGTGAGTGCGTGGGGATGTGGGGAGTGCTCGCTGCCAGCGGGGACGGGAAGGGGCAGTGAATCTTTTCCTGGGACAGGGCCAGCACTGCGGCCACCCTGCCCAGCTGGGATGAGGTCCCCCTGGGGCAATGGGTGCCCTCGCCACCCCAGCAGCTCTCCCAGCTGGGGGCTACAGCTGGTGCAGAGCCACAGCTGCGTTTTCCCTCCCAGGAAGAAGGATCACATCGTGATGGTGAACGGCCTTTCCATGGAGAACGTCTCATCCTCCTTTGCCATCCAGACACTTAAAACCTGCGGCAAGATCGCCAACATCGTGAGTGTGCCCTGTGGCAGGATGGGGGCCAGTGTCATGCACAGGACCGCACCGTGCCTGTCCCCATCCCAGCTCCCTTGTCCAACACACCCTGTGATTTCCATTTGGGGCTTGGAAATGGCTGTAGAAACACCTCTTGACAGAGACAGCCGCACCCACCATCCTCTCCTCACTTTCCACCTGCAGACGCTGAAAAGACCAAAGACAGTTCACCTCCCCGTGAGCAAGAGCAGCCCTGGGTCCCCCACTGTGCCCCGGCACTATGACTCGGATGAGGACTATGGGTCACACGGTGCTGATCCAGCCCTGCACCACTCCCGGGACGACCTGGACCACAGCCAGGGCTACGACGGGGACTCATCCAGCGAGAGGAGCTCTGGCCACCACCGGGATGACCGCCACCACCACAAGCCGGTGTCCCGAAGCCGGAGGCGAAGCCAGGACAGCAGCCACTGGAGGCAGAGCCCTGGCAGTGGCTCAGATCGGAG
>NW_009619670.1:5701-7981 GCF_000690535.1 Cariama cristata
GCGCTTTCGGCCACAAAGGGGACACCAATGGGCTGGCCCTGGTGTCCGGCTTCAAGCGGCTACCACGCCGGGATGTGCCGATGAAGCCCATCACGTCAGTCCTGGTGAAAAAGAAGCAGAATGAAGGTGAGACCCTCCCAATCCCTCTGTCCCTGGGTCTTGTCACCTGATTTGTGACCGTGCATCCCTCCTGGGGAGGAGGTGATGGCAGGGTTGGTGCCAGGGTCTGGTATGCGGCAAGAGGGCAGTGCATGCCGTGCTGGCTGCACCAAACCCGCCTGGCCTCAGCCCGGGGTTGCAGGGCTCAGCTTTGGGACTTGCTAGTGCCCCAAGGGCAACTGAGGCAGGCTTGTGGGGATGATGGCGATGGGGGGGACCTCGAGAGGGTCCTGCATCTGCCTGCCTCCGGCACTGTCATGGGCTCTCTCTGGTGCAGAGTATGGCCTGAAGCTGGGAAGTCAGCTCTTCATCAAGCACATAGTGGAGAGCGGGCTGGCGGCAAAGGGCAGCTCCTTACAGGAGGGAGATCTCATCCTAAAGGTATGGGGGCCCACGGGTGCACAGCACTTGCTGGGGATCTCATCTGCCCCTCTTTGGGTGGCTTGTCCCTGGCTAGTGTCACTGCAGGGGACAAGCCAAGAGTGTGCTTCTCTCGGCTGCCTGCAAAGGATGGCAGCTTGGCTGGCGGCAGCGCACTCCGACGCCCTCACCCCCACCAGGCTCCCGGATGCTGAGTGGGCTCTCGGGGACCAGCTCCCCACAATGCCGAGGCTGGCTAGTTGAGGCAGCCCTGTGGCGTTCAACCAGGGATGGTGGCTTGTCCCGCTGGCACAGTGGGATTGCACCCGTCTCGCTGTCCTGACTGCGCGTGGTCCCCTGCCGGGGGAGCAGTCGGCCCGAGGAGCTCAGGTGTTCAGGGTATGTCAGGCGAAATGATGCTTAAAGTATTTGGGGAGGAGGAAATAGAGGGATGGAGACGTTTTGTTTGCACACATGGGCCAGGCAGACCTGTGGCTGCTGGAAACTGGGGCCAAAGTGACTCTGGGGCAAACAGGAGGGATTTCATCCCAGCAATCCGGTGGGAAAAGCTGCTGCACCTCAGGGAGATCACAGCCCCACGGTGTGCTTGGAGCCTGACTCCCTGGCACCAGTCCAGTGTGTGGAGGGACAGCGCTGGGCCAAGGTCAAAGTAAAACCGAGCTTCAGGCATCTGAGTGGGTCTGTGCAGCTCCTGCCTCCGTGCTGGGCCCCCCCCTGCAGCTAAAGGTGGGAGTTAATTAGCCTCGCTAATTTGTTTCCTCTGTGCAGGATGAGATCCCACTGGGAGGCAGCCAGGAATGGGGATATGGCCCAGGATAGGCGAAGCTGCAGGAGCTGGGGCCAGGCTGGAGGGGCTGGGAAGGCACTGGGAAGGTGGCAATCAGAGCATCCCATTCGAGTGGGGCTTCCCTGGGGGCGGCTTTCCCAGGAGGGAGGGCCCTGAGGTCTCCCGCTCTGCCCCCTCCAGATCAACGGGGTGGCCAGTGGGGACATGTCCCTGGCTGACACCCAGCAGCTCATTGAGCAGACAGAGGGGACCCTGACCCTGCTCGTCCTCCGGGACCACCGGCAGTTCCTGGTCAACATCCCTGATATAGAAGACAGCCAGAGTGACAGCTCCCGGATGGATGGTGAGGGGACACGGTGACGGGGCCAGGCGCCAAATCCACAGCGCAGGGACGGGGCAATCACTAATGCGTCTTCCCTCCTGTTGCTGCAGATATCTCCGACATTGACTCTGAACTGTCCCATCCACCATCACCTGAGACCTCCCCACGACCACCAGCTGCTGCCAGGATCAATTCACCACCGTAAGCCCTGCTCTGTCCCCATAAGCCCCTCTTTCCCTCGTCAGATCCCCGCTGTGTTCTCTGCCTGTCTGGAGGGGCTGGTTCTCCTCCATCCCAGAGCCAGTTCACCCTGGAGGTGGGACAGCCATTTAGTCCCCGGCTTTCTCCGCTGTCCCTTCTGCCCACTTGGGACTGCCTGTCTGTGCTGCCCATCCAGTGCCTGCCTCCGTGACCTGCCTGAATCCTGCCCCAACTTTGTTCCAGGGAGAAGAGACGATCGAACAGGGACACTGCGGTCGACACGATCGTTGACAATGCTCAGGGCCCTGGTGAGTGAGCTCAGAGTTAATGGCACTGAGTGGGCTCCTGCATGTCTCCACTGTCCGAACCCCCCGGCAGAGCTGTGCCAGGTCTCCCAGTGCCTCAGCTGCCCTGGCAGCAGCGCAGCCAC
>NW_009619670.1:8138-8352 GCF_000690535.1 Cariama cristata
GTTGGGGTCACAGGACCGGTGACCTCCTGCGCTGTCCCTGGCATATCACCGCCGGGCTGACCGCAGCTTCCCCCGTGGCAGGTACAGCGCCGACTCCAGGGTCGTGCACTTCGTGAAGGCCAAGAGTGTTGGGCTACGGCTGGCCGGTGGGAACGATGTGGGCATCTTCGTGTCGAGCGTGCAGGAGGGGAGCCCAGCTGACAGCCAGCGCGTC
>NW_009619670.1:8445-11298 GCF_000690535.1 Cariama cristata
CTGGGGTTTGGATTTCTCCTGCTGGGCATCATTTTGGGTCAGTGCTGGTGCCCATGGCCCGTACCAGTCAGGCTGGCTCTGCGGGCGCTGCCCGAGGGGACGGTCCTGTCTCCAACACCATGCTAAGACCCAACAAGGTCCAGGCACCACCTCAGCTGGCCCAGAGGCCCTCCCCAGGGTTACTAGGGGTTGTGGCAGGCACTTGGGTGACAGGGACCAGTTCCCTCTCCCACCCTGCCCTGGGCACTGCCATCCCTGGGATCCCTGCTGGTACCCGTGCCCTTTGTCCCGCCGGCGGGGCCGTGTCTAAGTGCTTTTCCACGGCAGGGGAACGACACCAGTTTCCAGAACCTGACCCGCGAGGAAGCTGTGGAGTATTTTATGCGCCTGCCGCCAGGCGAGGACATCACGCTGTGGACCCAGAGCAAGCAGGACAGTGAGTGACAACTAGACTCATCCTGGGCTTGTGCCTCTCCATCCTCTGTCTCTTCTGAGCAAGCATCAGAGGGGCTGGACTTGCCATGGCCCTTTCTGCCCCGCCCCCTTCTTCCCCACACCCTCCTCCTCCTCCAGAGAGGTGATGGGAGGGGACCATCCCAGCCCCATTTGTGCCTTGGCATCCTGGAGCATGGGGGCTTTCTGGCACCATGGCTCAGCCTGGAGAGGCCAGTGTGTGCTGGTGGCTCAGGTCCTGCTGTCCCCAGCATGCCCAAGAGAGCCACAGGAGGAAAAGGTGTCGCCAACGTCCTTCTTGGCAGCAAGGGCTACTGTGGGGGCTCCTGGCAAGCCTAGCTCCTTGCCAAATCCCTCCAGCACCTTCCTCTCCAGCATCTTCCTCCTCAGCCACCTCTTCCCCTGATGGTCCCTCTCACCCTGGGCTCCAGTTTACAGGAAGATGATCTCGTCCAATGTGGGCGACTCGTTCTACATCCGGACGCACTTTGACTTTGAGAAGGACACACCATCGGGGCTCAGCTTTGTCCGTGGGGACGTCTTCCGTGTGCTGGACACTATGTACCGGGGCAGGCTGGGGAGCTGGCTGGCTGTGCGCATGGGCAGGGACCTGCAGGAGCAGGACAAGGGCATCATCCCCAACCGGAGCAGGTAGGGATGGAGCCAGGAATGGCCCCAAGATGAGCAGAACCAGGGGATGGCTCCCCATTGAGATGGGGACATTGATGGTGGGCCCAGTAAGAGGCAGGGCAAGGGCTGGTGGAGCAGCGGTGGGAAGCATGACCCAGAGAAATCCCTTCTCAGGGGTGATGGGGCAGTTGATGCTCTGGTTGTCCAAGGTCCTGGAGGGAAGAGGCTACCACAGCCTCATCCAGCCGTGCCACCGAGTGGGAATACCGGCTTGTCCTGCCTCGCTTCTTGGAGCCCACAGAGACAAAGTGGAGGGTAAAACCAGAGACTCCAGGTCCTGAGCCCTTTCTCCTCCCAGGGCCGAGCAGATCGCCAGCTTGGAGTCGGTGCTGAAAGCCACATCCGGCGCCAACCCCTCTGGGGCTCGGGCCGAGTTTTGGAAGCTTCGGGGCCTGCGGGGAGCCAAGAAGATGCTGCGGAAGAGCCGGGAGGACCTGTCTGCCCTCACAAAGCAGGGCCACTACCCGCCGTATGAGAGGGTGGTCCTGAAGGAAGGTGGGCACCAGGGCTGCATCCCCATCACCCAAACCCACCCAGGGAATGTTGGGCCTGGGGCTGCCCCGCTGCAGGTGCTAATGGGCTCCGCTCTCCTGGGAGGAGAGTCCCAGGCCCATGGGCACCTCGAGAAGTGGGGCTGGGCACTTGGGTCCTGTGAGCTCTGCCCTTGCTCCCCAGCCTCCCTGAGCTGGTCTGTCTTCTCCCCACAGCCAGCTTCAAGCGGCCGGTGGTGATCCTGGGCCCCATTGCAGACATCGCCATGCAGAAGCTGAGCACGGAGCTGCCTGAGCTGTTTGAGATTGCCCGTAAGTGCCCCAAACCCTCAGCATCAAGGATCTGTGGGAGCTCTTCACCTGCAGCTCTGTCCTGATCTGGCCTCATTGTCCCCTCCCCGTGACACCCCAACACCTTCCTGGACTCATTCACCCTCTCCCTGTGCATCATGATACCAGCTACGCCCCAGACATGCCCTTCCCTTGAGGGACGCAGCCCCAGGGCCGGGCGTGACCAGACCCAGGCTGGGGCTGCTGGAGGTGCCCCATCTCCCCCAGTCCCTCTCACACCACGACTCCATGTCCTGCAGCAAGCGTGCCCCGAGATGGGGCATCGTCCAAGGTCATCAAGTTGGACTCAGTACAGCAGATCGCAGAAAAGGTGAGACACTTTTCCCGTGTCCTTGAAACCGGGTGGGCCAGGGCCTGGCACGGGAGGCCCACAGCCTCCATCCCTGTCCCCAGCGAGGCTGATGGCTGTGCCCTGCCCCAGGACAAGCATGCCTTGTTGGACATCACGCCCTCAGCTGTGGAGCGTCTCAACTATGTGCAGTACTACCCGGTGGTGGTGTTTTGTGAGCCTGAGAGCCGGCAAGGTATCAAGGCCATGCGCCAGTGGCTGGCACCCAACTCCAGGAAGAGCTCCCGGCGCCTCTATGCCCAGGCCAGCAAGATGAAAAAATACTGCAGCCACCTCTTCACTGCCACCATCAGCCTCAGTGGCAGCGGCAACGCCTGGTACGAGGCGATCAAGGACATCATCAGGACACAGCAGAGCCAGCCTGTTTGGACGGCGGCGGAGCAGGTACGGGGCATGGGATCCCTGCGACAAGGCTCAACCTGCTGGGGCTGCAGGCAGGCAGGCGGTGAGGCCACGCAACCATGTCCCCCAGACCTGGGGTCCCACGTCTCTGTCATCCCCACCCCGCAGGCAGATGTG
>NW_009619670.1:11729-15238 GCF_000690535.1 Cariama cristata
CGAGCCGCAGCAGCAGGGCCAGCACTACGACAGCATCAGGTACCCTGCGCACCGAGGCCAGCTGGGGGGGGGGGGTTAAAGCAGCCAGGCCTTGGGCTGAGGAAGGGCCAGGGGACTGTCTCTATCACCCGTTCCGACCGTGTGGCAAAGACATCACGGCGGCTTCTCATCCCCCAGGGAATACGAGCATGAGGCTGTGAGGAAGAGGTTCACACGGGCCAGGGATGACTCAGACCAAGATGAAGACTGTGAGTGGGGCCCAGCTACAGACGTGTAGCAGCACCGCTGGCCTCTGTCCCCAGCCCCACACCAGAAGGTCCACGTGACAGGCCACGCAGCACCCTGCGGCCAGGCTGGGTTAGGCCTAATCCTGTTGTACCCCTCACCACCAAGTGCCTCCTTTCCCCTTCTGGCCACAGCCTGTGCTGCTGGAATAAAAGGGATGTTTTGATCTGGATGGGCTGTTTCCGTATGTGCTGGGACCCAGGCACCTCCGTGTCCAGAGACCCTGCCTGCCCTAAGAGGCATCAGTGCTGGAATCAGGCTTGGGTTGTACCAACGTCTGGCACTGCACCAGTCTCGGGTGCACACCCCAGACCTGAGCCTCCTCTGTTCTGAAACGCAGCCTCCCACATTGCCCAAAACTTTTATTTTTCTATCAACCAAGCACACAGGCAAAGCCAGGTCAGCACTGCCTTGGCCGCAGGGGCCTAGAGCCCCACTTGTGAAAAGACACATCACCGGGGCTGGTCCTTGGGGCTCATGACCCCAAGCTCCCCGGGATGTGGGACTGGGCAGTGCCATGTTCCCTTTTGCTGTACCGAGGGACAGTCCCGAGGGCTGCGACCCAGTGCCCTGGTGGGCTGGGGCCAGGCTGTGCGTGCAGAGCGATTAAAGGCAGCACCAGGGAAAAGCAGAGGTAGTTTCCCGGCTTGATGCAACAGGTTGAATGGGGAGTTTGGCTGCACCCTCAAGAGGCCCCTGGCAAAGCCAGGGAGGAGGAGGAGCGGGTGCCAAGGGTGCTGCTGCCCTTAAGGCTGAGCCTGGGAGCTGCTGGCTCTCCCTCAGGGGTGCCAGCATGCACCCACACGCTGGTGTGTACGGACAGTGCTGCTCTGGGGCAAGCCTGGAGCTGTTTCCAGCACCATCCCCACATGGGGAAAGGCACCATCGGCGAGTGTAAAAGCACTGCTGTGGTGACTGGATGGGGTGACCTTTCACATGGGGTGCCCTCTCCTCCTGCCAGCACCAGGCCAAGGTGAGGGACCCTGTGAAGCAGCAGGACAGGCACCGTGAGGCGAGGGGTGAACGGAGGGGAAGAGGTGCCCAAACAGTGGCACCATAGGCCCTGACATCACCCAAGCTGGGTATCGGGCCCCCAGAGTCTCCCACTGTGTCCTGAGTAAAACCGAAGAGGTGCAGGATTAGGCCCTACTGGGGACCAGAGGGCTCCGAAGAGGGCACTGAGGCAGGAGGCAGAGCCTGTCCTGCCCTCACAGCCCCAAGCTCGCTCCTGCCTGGCCCCAGGCACGTGCAGCAACAGCCGGGCATGGCCAGTGGCTCAGAGGAAGATGGGCTGCTCCTGCCCGGTCAGTAAGCGGTACGTGGAGGCCGGCATGGTCTTGATGTGGACCTAGGCAGAGACACACAGATCAGCTGGGAGATGCCAAAGCCCAGGCTGGAGGGTGCTGGTGCAAAACTCTGAGCCCAGCCTACTCCGTGTGCTGCGGCAGCTGCCCCATGGCATGGAGACCCTGACCATCACCCCAGCCCAGGCCCGGCTCACCTCGCTGACCGCCTGTGTGAGGATCTGGATGATCTTCTCATGGGGCGTTGCCACCACGCTCTGCCCATTGATCTCGATGATGCGGTGCCCCACACGGATGCCACCTCTCTCTGCGATGCCCCCACGCATCAGGCTGCAGATCTGGGGAGCAGGGAGCGCCGGTAAGATCAGAGGTGTGCCCACAGCCCCAGGCCATATGCAACCACCACCCCAAACCCTCTCATCCGTGCAGGCTCCTGGTAAGAGCTCTGGGCTTGGGTGCTGTCTCAGCCAGCCCACAGGCGTGCAGCAAGGGCAGAGACGGCCCTTTGCATTGCTGCCACCAGAGCGAAGTGCTGAGCTGCAGGGCAAGGGCAGCCCGCTGGCTTTTGTTCCCCCAGCTGATAGAGAGCTCAGCTCCCCACCACCCACCCACTGAACCCTCGTGCTCCCATCAAGCCTTAACTGCAAAGCCAGAGCTTCTCCCCGTGCGCTGGGGGGGGTAACCACATCTCCAATACTATTGGGAGCATTGGTTGGTGCTTGATGCAGCCGGATTACCCCCTCCACCACTCGGCCACCCCATCAACTCCAGCTGGTCCTGGAAATGCTGCTCTGTGCCACTGTGGAGCCCAGAGCAGGGAGTGAGTGGCTGGGGCACTGGGGACAGCAACAAATGTCACCGAAGTCACGCCAAGAAAGCCAGGAAGAAACCACCACCCTGGAAGCAAATACTAAGGAGCACCAGGGAGATGGATCCAACCGCCAGTGCTGCAGGAGAGCTAGAAAGAGCCTTTTGCTGTAGCACAGCAGAGCCCTGTGAAACCTCAGCCCTGGCAGGCACAAGGAGCGCTGGAGTTGTGCGCTTGTCCATGCAGACACAGCCGGAATCGTGTGTCCCTCCAGCAGACGCATGGGTGAAGGACTTGGCTGACCCTGGCCTGGCTCCGCTGCCATCCCCATGAGCACTTACCACGCCATTCTCAACACAGAAGCCCAGCTGGTACTTAGAGTCGGGTCGCCGGATGACAGCCGTGGTGACAGGGGGACAGTGCACGATGTTCAGCGTCACCTCTGTCTGGTGCTTCAGCTCCTGGAAGATGGGATGGGGCTTTGTCAGACTTTGGAGAACTATTTGGCGTGGTTGAGAGGGGTGACGCAGCAGTATTGCTCATGGGAGAGCTGAGAATTAGCAACCTGTTTTCAATCAGGAAACTGAGGCACACACAGGGATACTGCCATACTCAAATTCAGGGAGAAGAACTTATAAATCCAGTTCAAGACATCCCACTCTACCCCTAAGGCCACACTGTCCTTTACTTTCAGCACCTTCCCACCTAGGAGGTAGAAGATGCAACAGGTTCCCTCCAGGACAGGTGCCTGCCTCCTTCCCCCTCCTCCTCCTCCTCAGGCAGGGCCCTGCCCGCACCCTGCCACCGCCAAGTTTAGTCTCCAGCTTTGTCCCTGCCTTGTCGCATCCCTTTCCTCCCAAGCACTCAGAGCAGGGACTGTCAGAGCCCACAGGACGGGTATGGCCCCTCCTCACTCCTGTTCCCTCTGCCCCCACAGCCTCCTATCAACCATCAGCCCCAAGCCAGGAGCATCAGGGGGACCCCGACACTGCTGACATTCCCAGACACATGGAGGCTGGTCTCCGTCTCTGCCAGAACTCACTCTCCTGCCAGGGCAGATGCAGGAGGCCAGCCTGCGCGCAGCCCCACAGAATCACAGAATCGATTTGGTT
>NW_009619671.1:0-1845 GCF_000690535.1 Cariama cristata
GCTCCCCAGCCGCTACCTGGAGGCGGGCTCCAAGCTGGGGCCGGACGGCCTGGCGCTGGCCATGGACCGGGCGCTGCAGGAGAGGAAGCTCGGTACCGCCATGAGCAGGGAGGAGTTCCTGAAGAAAGCCACCGCCTTGGTCGTTGCAAAAGTGAAGCCTGTTGAGTAACGCCTGGGTGGGAGCAACGCTGACCGCGTCCGCTTCGAACCCCTCAAGTGCTCCGCGCAGAGCCGTTTACGTGAAGGAGGCTCTGGACCCTGGCGCTGAGCTGGACAGAAAGCACAGCGGGCTGGTCAGGCGCTGTCTGGAGAGCCTAGGTCTGCCCAACAAGAGATTCCTGATTTCCATGCTCCCTTGTTCCGAGCAGGACAGGTGCCCAGCCACCTCCAACGCTGGATGTATCCCTATCCGCTGTGCCTCTCCCAGACGTGGCTCCTCTGATCCAGCTGGCATTAGTAAATCTTTTTTAGGTATTAACCGGGGACTTGCAAGGAGGCCTGTAAACTGTAAGGCAGCGTTAGTCATTAAAAATGAGCCAGAATAAAATAAATGTGGGGCTGGACCTCCAGATATCCTGCAGTTTCATCCTAGCCCTGGCAATGTCACGTTTTGCAGCTTCAGCGGGGAACTTTGTTTCTGCTTTTCGGTATATTTCATGCTTACCTGTGAAGCGGCGGTTGATGCTTATCTACTTCACAGACTTGTGTGAGGACTCACAGGTGAATACAGGGCTGATGCAAAGTGTGAGAGCATCATTTCATTAAGCAAAATGGCTGGGAAGCAAACCTCATGGGGAAGGGCGGCAAGCCAGAGGAGGTTCTGCCTCTGCCTGCAGCCGAGCTGCGAGGTGATGAGGTGTCCTTACTGTCTGCTCTCTTGGTGTTTACCCAACTCCCTCTGGCTGCTGTGGTCTGGACTCTGAAGATCAAAACTCATACCTGAGTGATGACTTCTCAAGTGAAGCTGCAGAGTGCTACTGATTCAATGATTATTTGGGATGTGGAGCACCGGGTCAAGACGAGACAAACCCCCTTCCCTGAGGTCATAGTTGGCTTTTGAACAGAGATACGTGTTGAACCATGTGTTATTTATTTGAACTTGTCTGATTAATTATTTATACTGTGCAATTATTGGTTTACTGTGAGACATTAAAGCTTTTTATTATTTTTTTAGTGGCCAATTTCTTTACTGCCTGGCAGCACTTAGTGCAAGGATGAACCGCAGCAGCACTCGCATCCTTGAGACAGTCTCTGTCTTCAGGGGTTGATGTTGGCAGGCTGTAGCAGCCCGCTTGGCTGAAGGTACAGGAGCGCAAAGTACTTGTAGTTACTGTCAAAAAAAAAAAAGAGAAGGTGGGAGGATGCCCTTCCTGGTCTGGGATGTTTGTTTTGTTTTGTTGAGCGGATGTTTTGATCCCTGCAGGCAGGAGGGCACTACCTGGAGCTGGTCTGGGTGAGGCTGCAGGCGGTGGCTCCTGGATGGCGTCACAGGTGACAGGAGGTGACCCAAGGGGAGGTGGGAACCAGTGATGCTGGAGAGATCTTTGCTGGAGCGGTGCCAGGAGCAGCCTCTGCTTGAATTCCAGATGCTGCTTTGTAAAATGCCATGGAGTATTACACAGGTGGTGTAATTGTACTAAGTGCGTCCTGGCTGATGGGTATAATCATCTGGTGAAGCGTAAACCACTTAAGCTGAGCACGGCTGCATTACAAGCACCAAGGCCGTCATCCGGGGTGGGTATTTAGTGTTGGTCGGTGTGCTGAGGGTGTCCTGGCACGCCGTGGGCTGGGCAGCCCCCTGCGGGTGGGGGGACGGGGGACCCCGGGAGCAGCAAGGCCTGCTCA
>NW_009619672.1:0-18276 GCF_000690535.1 Cariama cristata
CAGCCCCGCGGGTGCCTCTTCACCGGCTCCTCACTCACAAAGAACCGGGACCGGGGTTCTCGCCCCGCGGAGCCGTTCCTCGCAGACCGCTAGCCGCGCCCGTCGGGGCAGTGCCCGTGGTCCTCAGGGAGACGTGGCTCGGTGTTTGACCCTCCTCTTCTGAAGTGCCCGGCAAAACACCTCCTCCTGAGTTTTGTGTGTGGGGATCTGGCTTTTCTTATGTTTGCTGCAAGCAACGAAATGGGAGGTGCCCTGGGACCCTTTCCTGCTGTTGGAATCTGCTGTCGTGGGAGAGGTCGGCTCGCTCCGAGTTTTCCAGAAAAGACAGTTTAGTGCCCAGAAGTGAAATCTGTTATCGGTCCGACCTTATATGTTGAGAAAAAATGCGTGTCCTCCTTTGCATCATGCTTACGGCTGTGTTGGTGTATAGCTCGGTTTTTCCTTGCCTGTGATTAAAAACAATTGTGTTTTCTCTGGGGACGGGAAGAAGGAGGTATATTTCAGAATACTGTGTTCAGGAGTATCCCTTCTAATGCGAAGCCTGTGAATAAAATATAGGCACTGGTTTTTGACCATGGAGACCATGTATTTATTTATGTGCATAAAACGCTTTTGGTTCTGTATCAGTGTGCAAAGCAAGCTTGCAAAGGGCCCTGTGTACAGTATGTGTTTACTGATAGTTACATCAGGAGATAGAGATATTTAAAGCCCCTTGTCCTGTAAAACAGATAGATCTTGCCTCATCTTTTCTTGAAAGTACCCAAAGCATCTGTGAAATTAACTACTGGATGTTGATAGGCGCTCGAGTTGCATGTGAGAAAATAAGGTTCATGGGTTTGTGGAAGTCAGAGAGTCTTTGAAAGAGAGTGTGAGTGTGTCTGTATGTGTGAGAATAGAAATCCCAGAACACCCTCAATCCACAAACTCCCTTCATGAGAAAGCATTAGGAACACAAGTACCCCGTGTTTGATAATTAGAGTGACCTTAATGCAAAGAAAGCTTGATTTCAAGGCCCTCTTCCTGAAGATACATCTTTCTTCCTCACACTGTCCCCGTTAGGATTTTTGTGGTGAAGTTCTCCATGGGTTCCTGTAGCACGCTCCGCAGTATAGTGCCTGAGCAGCTTCCAAGCGTTCCCCAAAACAGAACGCCTGACATCTGCCTTGGGGGTTCAGGTTCTCTTTCCTCTCCCCATGGAGAGATGTATGTGAGATGTGTGCAGTGAAGTGACTTGTTTTGGTAGCGCTTCTTCCTTCTTTTTTTTTTGGCGTTTTTGTTTTCTGAGTCAATCCCTTTGGCTTTCAGCTCCGGCTTCTGAATCTCAGCATCTGTCAGTGGTGCGATAAATTCTCTTTGGTGATAAGAGAACAGCTGCCAATAGCAAGAGCAAGGATGGCATTTGGGCTTTTTCCTGCCGTGCGAGAGCTTACAGTCAGCAAAAATGCACTGTGCACACAATGGAAGAAGGCATCTCTTCTGCCCTGCCTACTGTTGTTTTTTTTTTTCCAATTTAGTGGCATCTTTTCCCTCCGTATTAAGCAGATGCATATGAACAATTGTGCAGCATAATAGAGTCCTGAACCTAAAGAACTGGAATTAATTGACAAATGGCTTTTTTTCTGGATAGGTTCTGATGGTGAAAGTGGTGAGGGGACAATAAAGGAATTTTTTTTGAGAAATTAGGCAATTTTCAGGGAAAGAAAGAAGCTGTTCGGAAAGCTGCTTAATCATGTGGGAAATGGGTAGGGGAAAAAAATGAACTCCTTTCTGTGGAGTTCTGAATTTTAGGAGCATAAGGTTTGGGCTTTTTTTTTATATTTAAAGGTCTCTCTAACTCCAGCTTGCCTATAAAATTTTTATCACAGCTGGAATTCATGCCATGACAGAAGGCATTTTGAGACAAACTATTTTGACCACAGAGGTTTTGTTTCTCTAGTTGTGGTGAGTTTAGTTGATTTATTTATAACGAGGGTGAAACTCCAGGAATTGTGGACAGCTTTGGTTGTTACGGTAGTTTCACTCTTGGACAACCGTGTGAGTTTCCGACCTTGCTAGAGTAGAAACCAGACCATTCCTGGGAAAGCCTGAATCGCCCCTCGCCTGGCCAAAGTCTGACAGCAAATTTCCCCAAAGGGGATCATGTTTCTCAGACACTGTTAAAAGTCAAAATAGCCTTTCTGTCAAGTAGTCCTACAGTTGTGGTTTATACAACTGTAATTTCTTGAGTAGCTTCTCAGTAGAGCATGAGAGAGACGAGAGGCTGGATTTTTAGTGATGTTTAAGCATGTTTTGAGCTGTGTGGAGACTCAGAATGATTTCTTGGTGTCGAGGGGTGCCCTTTCCAACACTTTTGTTGTAAATCCATACTGTTGCTTACTGACCTCTGTAGGTATTTGAATGTCGTTGTAAATGTGACAGGAGACACACGTTCTCATTTCGTTCTGATGAGGATTTGTATGCCTAAATCGATTTGACCTTTTTCAAAACTCCTTCCCAACTTTTAATGTGCTTTTAAATTTGATCTGTGAAGTGCTGCTTTAATCTCAAACAAGGCCTGGGTACTTGGCATTTGGGATCCTCTCACTGCACTTCCTTTTGTTTTTTCTTCAGCTGCCAAGATAAGCACATGCAAATCATGATTTTTTTCCTGACTGTGTTGCTAAATGCGAAAATCTCTGCTAAGTAGCAGTGGTATAATTTGAGAATTGGAGATGTCAAAGTAAAGGTTTGCCGTGCCTCGAAAAGTACTTTGGGATGGAAAGATCTGGGAAACAGGGAATAAACGATTGTCTCGTTTTCCTGACTGCACTGTGGATATTGTTGCCTGTCTGCCAGGATTGGGTTTTCCCCCTTGCTAGTTGGTCTGTCTTATGAGATTTTAGGTTTTCCATCTTGATTACTAAAATTGGAATTCCATGATCTTCCAAAGATATACAGTTTGTTTTCCCTCTCTCATCCTCATTGTCTGTCTAGTTTCTTTAAGTCATCGAGACCTTTAAGTGCAAAGATGTATGGAGGAGGCAATGTATAAGGGAGCGCTGGGAAGTCAGTGAAGAATGAAGTACAGTATAACTAGCAAAATCCTGCAATTGTTTTTAATATATTATTTTGTAATGTCTTTTGTTTGTCTCCTTGTCATGAGAGTAGATGCCCCAGTCTCATGTCAATGTGAGGCTGGGAGCCCTAGAATGCTTCTTTTCAGCAATTGTTTAGACTAAAAATTCTCTGTGGAGGAGAGGAAAGGGGATTGGTAGCCTGCTTTCCTGCCTAATTTTCCCCCTTTTTCATCAAGTTATTTGACTGTTTTGTCAGTTAATTCCACATATTTAATATTTAAGCTCATGTGTTGATTTTTTTTTTTTTTTTTTTAGTTATCAAACATTAGGCAAGGTCCATACAAGGTCATCTCACAATCTTAGAAGCATTTGTTAGAATTTTTCTCTCCAGTTGCATCTTCCTTGCCATTTCCTTTGGTTCACAAACCATACTTTGTACCATATCTTGTTGGTCATACAAGACTCACCGGCTTATCCCAAAAGCGACTGCAGAGCACTTGAATTTGACCAACCTTGAGAATTCTGTTATGCTTCTGCTCCTTTTTCTGTGAGCTTGGAGTAAAGATAATACCATCTCTTCTTGCAATGCCATACTTGGGTAAAATGAGGCAGTGATTTAACTCCCTATTCATGCTGCACACATTAAGCCATAAGGAGTTAGAGGTCTGTTAGTCTTGCCCAAAGCCCATCTTTATTCTGTTTCATGTTTTCCTACAGTCTGCAAAACTGATGGATGCCTTCTGACAGTATTCCTACCTTCTGAGTGACTGGTGGATTGAAAGCTTTTTACTCTGCAACAGACATATCACTAGAGCTACTATTTTGTCAGCTTCTGCTGTGTCACTAGGAACTGATCTTACAAACATCTGAAGTGTACCTCTTCCCCTTCTAGCATCTTTTGATTCTCGTAGACATGCTGAATGATATGAGTGAGTTATGAAAGCTTACAGATAACCCGCTGATCTGTGCTGCTGGGGAGGGATTTTGAGTGGTAATTGGAGTGCAGCGTGGATATTGTGGAGCGATAGGAAGTGAACGGAGCTCAAGAGCTCTCTTGCTTGTCCTACAGCCATGTGTCATGGAGAACAATGGGGCTTGGCTATTATAGGTATTTCTGACAAGCCAGGACTTTTTTCTGTAGCCTTGCAAGGAGTCGAACAGCCA
The DNA here is from genome assembly GCF_000690535.1 of Cariama cristata. Taxonomy (NCBI): domain Eukaryota; kingdom Metazoa; phylum Chordata; class Aves; order Cariamiformes; family Cariamidae; genus Cariama; species Cariama cristata. The sequence continues at coordinate 4,221 of NW_009619672.1, forward strand.
CAGATGCTTTCTCCTGACTGGAGCTGGAAGTTTGAAGGGCAGCTGAATTTGCTAATGTTCATGCTTTGATACAGAGTGTGAGAAATGTTGATGAGGCATGAGGCAGAACAGCTTGCTCTATTGCTGCGGTATTGACTCTGCAGTGCTGACAGTAGTTAAAAAAATGGCTTTTGTACATAAGCTTAGTTAATATATAGAACTTGGAAGACAGCTAGGAACAGCTATGGGCAATGGTCACAGTCTCTTTCTGTCTCTCTCTTTTTAATACAGTCACTTCCCTGCCCAGAACTGTACTTTAATTTTCAATCACTTTAGTATCATTAGGAAAGGCTGACATTTTGGGAACATTTGTACAGTATAAATATGAATAACAGTATGCATGCTTTGTCATACAAGGGGATGTGCAGTGAGGTCAGGGTTATTTTCCTGGTTGTTAGCAATGGTGACATTTTTTGTTTCAAGTATAAAACATGATGTTCTTTTTGCTGAAGAGTTAGTTAGTCCAAAGCAAAGGCTCACCTGGGGTCTTTTAAAACCAAGACCTACTGGATGGGCTTTGCTTTCCTGGGTCCCCAGGACGTATTTGTGTTGAATTTCCCAGAGGAAACCTTGGCTGTGGTAGGAAAGCCACTTTAACAGCTGTTGAGTGAGTTCTGTCGGTTCTCTGTTTGGACCTCTCTTCTGCGTATTGAGTTGGAAGAGCAGGTGACTCTACCGACTGTGAGAAGTCTGGCAAGGTGTGACAGGGCGAAGACCAAACAGAACATGGTTGCTGCCTCTGATGTGGGGACCCGCCATCCTGCTTGTGTTCAGGTAGTCCAGTCTGCGCTCACTCTCACCCTCCCGAGCTGCCCTTTGGTAGCCAGAAGCCGTGTCAGTGGCTCAGGGAGGGAGACCTCCTAGTTCCTGCCTGGCCTCCTTGGCTGTGCTGCTGCAGGAGGGAAAACCCCGGGCAGAGAACATTGCCTGCACGCAGCTGTGAATGGCTGTGGTGTTTCTCAGCTCATGGAGAGACCCACCGCTTCCAGCCGGAGGGAGAGGGAGTTGCAGGACGAGCAGCAAATGACCTGGGAGAACAGATGACTTTGACTGCGTGTCCATCTCTCTGTATCCAAGTCATCTCAACTTTATGTCAGAGTTTTTCAGATAATTTTCTCAAATAATGATTGCAGACATGCTAGATGTTTCTAAGGAGGGAGCAGTCACTTGCATTAATGATCACTGATTCCCTTGGTAACCCCGCTGACTTCAGTGGGAGTACTTGTTTGAGAGAGAGAGTTTCACCCATGAAAACTGGGATCCTACCTGTGGAGTACCAAAGGCTGTCCTTAGACAATGCAGATGGGTGAATGGTAGAAGAGACAGCAATTTTGAATTTTCTGTTTACCCTCATAGTATTCATCCCCATGTTCTTCAAGTTAAGACATGCATCAGCTCATGGAAGTGGATGCCAAATACCCGTGGAATTGCTGAAGGATTATTTATCAGCATTTCTCTCTTCACCACATTTCCCCTCAAAAAAAGAAAAAAAAAACGACCAGCAGCCTCATTATTATTTCAATGTAACTTCTGACATGAGGAGATCAAGCAATTATCTCCTTTCTGAATGTCAATCTCTGACTGTCAGCACGAAGAGATCAACTGTGGCTGTATGTGAGAGCAAGTTTCTGGGCATGCTACACAAGAGGCACTGGTGAGTTTCTTTCAGGCTGTGGGAATGCTTCCCCCCCGCTTTTTTTTTTTTTTTTTCCCACTTTACTTTTTTAATAGACTAATAAATTATTGGGATGTGGACTTGTCAAACAGGCTTGCCAGGTTTTCCCCAGTCATCCCAAGTGGACTGCCTAAAAAAAGGGCTGGCACTGCATCACATGGAATGACCGATGATATGCCATATATTTTTAATGGGCAAAATGTTTTAATAAACATTCTCCCTCCTAAAACACTGGATTTTAAAATAGGTTTTAGCCTTGAGCCATGTAGCTACCCAGCTGTGAATTTTGTAAGGCAACAATCTCCAGATCAGTAGATGTTATGACTGATACGCCAGCGATTGCAATAGTAAGTACTTCCACACATTAAAAAAGTTTTGGATAACAGTTAAACGAAGTATGCCTCTACTTGGAAGATTTTCTCAGCTCAAAATTAAAGCAATTTTCTAAAATTATGAAGACAGGCATGTACTGTCTTCTAGTGAACTGCACGTATCTGTTTATTCAAGCCATGCTGATTTTTGCGCCTGACAGCTTTAATCATACTGCCTGACAGTTTTGAAAATCAAAATTATTTTTCTTTCCATGTGATTTCTACATCTTCAGCCACTCGAAATTCAGCTGAAATGTTGCACAATGAGGCAGATTAGACCCCAGTTTGATCTACCACAGTTATATTGGTTCATAGGAAAAGCCTGCTTTTTGTGTGTGTGTTTTTGGTTTTGTTTTTGTTTTTTCCTCTGGGTTACAACAGTTATCTTGTTTTATTTAGAAGCATGTGGGACCAAATCTTGAGTTGAAAGATGATCCAGGGACCCCTCTTTGTGCAACCCAAGTCCCTCCTCTACAATGACTTCTGCGCAGTGGTCAGTAAATCATGTGGTAGTCTTGAGATCTGCTCTCCTCAGCCTAAACCTACTACCAAGTTAAACACTGTCCCTCTCAAAAATGGCAGAGAGTTTAAAAAGTTGAAAATAAGTGTTGTTGGTTCTGAGCTTTTTGCTGTTTGTGGTGGGATAGAACAGATGTATTTTCTGTGATTATTTTTAATTATGTAAGTTCACTGCTGGGGCATTTATTTACTTTGCAGAAAATCACCTTTTTTCCAAACAGGAGGTATTCTGTTACAATTCCAATAGTCATTCAGAAATTCTGCACAAAGTGATTCTTTTAATAGTTTACAATTGGTTTCGAGTTGTAGAAGGTGGCAACAGGCTTTCCGTCCTGTTTCTATAGGACGGAAAGAGAAGCACAAATGTTGCTTGGAAAATCTGACCAGAATTAATTTCAGAACCGTGTTAATCTTCTGCAGTGTATGTAGTTTCATTCAACGTCAGTGCTGTCAGCTAACTAACAAACTGGATATGTAGTTATATTGAACAGCATAATTGTTTAGTTGCGTAATGCTGGGTGTCAGTAAAAGGTACTTGCATTTCTAACAATGCAGGAAGAAATTTTCATTACTGGTCACACAGTGCTTTGTTTTACCAGCAATTAGGTATTCTAGATAGTTAGATTTTTCTTTTCAGATTTGGTATTTCTCTATTTTTGGTGGCTAGACTGAATAAAGAGATCTTATTTTCACAAGCAGAAATGTTTGCTCTGCGAGTATCAGTTCTTACAGAACAAGTTAGCCATCATGAAAACTCATACTACTCCATCTTTCCCCCTATGAATGGGGCAACTTCTGACAACACGATACTTTCTATCTGAGGGGTTCAAATATACAAGCACTGAATAACAGCTTTGGGGAATGGGGTCCTAGAGGGAACTTTGTGACCAGTCTTTGTTGTAGCAGTTGCTTGATAGGGTCATGCTCGTGTGAAGAAACTGACCTTTAGGTCCATGTCTCAAAAACTTCTGAAAGAAGCTAAACCATAAGAGCCTTGAAGAGAAGTTTGAAAATTTCTTGTGCAGATTCACATCTTTCTTGCATTTAGATGGATGACGGCCTTCCTTCCAGAGGTGAATGAGTTGCTGTTAGTCCATAGTTCTGGAATTTTCTATTGTGGTGATGACCAGACAGAAGAGAAACCAGAGATCCTGAGTGCTAGCTGCTATAAGGGCAAATGGCAACCAGCAGCCTCTGTTCCACTGGGCTTTCAGCCCAAAAGACCCGCCACAGCAAGAGCTTTAAAAGAACTCTGTTAAAAGACGTGAGAGACAAAGTCACTGAATCAGGTCCCCGCTCAGGAGAAGACTGTTCGGTTCACCCAATGGTCTTGTGCTGCCCTTAACAAAGGAGTGAAAATAACTGTGCCTTACACTCTGGTACAGAGGAAGACTTTGGAAAAGCGTGTCCAGATGTGCCTGTTGGTTTCCATTTCTTTTTCAGGTAATTGCTGTTTCTCGTATTTTAGAGCTAGTGACAGCAAATCCACAGACCTAAAGCACTGTGGTCTCTAAAGCTCTCCCATGGATTCATGCAGCTTTATCACCTTAAATCACAAGAAGGCTTAGTGCTCTGTAGGGCTGGATTTGGCAATGACCAGTATAAAGCCTTCCTGCAGGTTATCTCTTATGCTGGGATCTTATTTCTTGCCACTAGCCATGTTTCACTCAGTCTCCCGTATCATTCCTCTCCCTGTTCCTCACATGATGTCTGTAAGGAGCAATAGCAAATAAATCTGATTCCTTTTAGACGGAAAAAATGAGTCAGGTAAGCTGCTGCTTGTTTTTGCGCTGAGGGCTGAGGTCTATTAGGCAGCGATTTCTAGACTTTCTCCTTGCTGCTGTCACCCCTCATAAACTGCATTCCCAGGGGCCTGACCAACTTGTGTGGCACTCGAGAGCAGTGTGGCCTCTCTGCCATGGGAGGGTATTCCTGCCCCGGCTGCCTGGCCTCACTGTGTTCCCTGATGGATCTTTGGGCCAGGGCAAGAGCTGAAGAGCTGGTTGCTCTGCTCTGGTATTGCATCGAGGGCTACAGTGGCTGGTGGGGGAGCACGGGACCCTGGCAGTGGGGAGCGAGCGGGCAGTGATGGGGAGGAGAGGCTGTGCTTTTGCTTCTGTCACAGTAATGCCAAAACCAGCTCAGGGGTGGAGATGGAGAGGGGAAGGGGCAATGCGCCAGGCGAGGTGGCCAGTGACCTCCCCGCCTGCTTCTTTGTGTGGTCAAACATCCCCATGGGTTGAGGAGAGCTATTTGATCTTGAAGACAAGGGCAGAAGGACCCCGTGGTTTGGTAAGTATTCATAAGCGACCGTCTCTTCCTCCCTAGCACATAAAGTAGGGATGGGTGAATTAACTTCCTCCCTGGAGGAAGAAGAGCTGTGCAAGCCTCTCGTTTACCCTCCGTTTTAACGGCACGCGAGTACCTGATTTCCAGGGTGAAACTGGGCTGGCATATGCTTCCTCGTGCACTGTTTTGGTACCAGGAGGGGAGCACTGCAAACCGTAGCACAGTGTTTGCACAGCCTGCACGTGGATTCAGTTAAGTCTTGAAAGACTTTGTGGGTTATGACATTCCCCTAAATGTGCTGAGCTTTCTTTAACCTTTCATAAAACATTGTGATCTTTATGGACTGTATCATATTGTGCAGTAATGTGCTTTATTGTCCACAGAATAAGCTTTTCTTAAAGATAATTGGAAAGCTGGAAATGGCTGCTATCGGCTGATTTTTTTTTTTTAATACATTATTTCTGAAATGGGCCTGGTGTAATAATGACCCTATCTGTTCAAGATTTAAGATTTGTCTTGGCAGAGAAAATTGATCCATTTCACCTTTGTCTAATGGAAATTTTTATCTAGGATTATCTGTTTATGTAAATGAATGTTCCTCTGAAAAGAGAACTTGAGGGGGCTGTAAATCTCAGTGACACTTTAGTTTCACGGGGGGAAAATTGGAAAGGATTCTAGTATTTATCTGACTGAAATTGGTTATAAAAACAAAATTATCTTCATGTACCTGCTGCATCTGATGTTTCCTGGAATTTCATTACCTTTTTGAATAATGCAATGTTACACTATATACAGGATTCTCTGTGATTAGCCCCGAAATTGTTGGGGGGGTCGCTTCCTAGCATTATAATTATCAGGAAAAGGCAGACTGACTGGGGCAGTGGGATTCTGATTCAGTGCCCTAATGGGTACCAATTAGCACAGCCACATTATTCATAGTGTTCTGTGTCAAGCAGTGAAAATATACCACATGACTTTTTTTTCCTTATGAGTTTGTTTTTGTTGTGTTTTTTTTGTTTTATTTTGTGTTGTGTTTTTTTTTTTTACTGAGGAGTGAATCTAATTACAGGGGAAAATGTCTTTGGCTAATCAGCTTTTGTTTACATTTTGCAGAGCAGGACTGTGAATGCGGCATTTAAACTAATACTTTAAACATAATCTTTAAAAGCAGTTTCACTGTTAAAGAGGCAGACTAGGTTTTTTGCCAAGTTTCCTCTTGAGATCTAGATGACAAAGAACCGACCAGGCTAGTTCCATGCTGAAGCAGCCGTGCTGAAACACAAAATTTGGCTTGTGCATGCTAGCAGTGAACACGGTTGTCTAACCTAGCTGCTGTAAATACCCCCTCTTTTCTGGCACTCAGTGGGACTGACAAAGGCTAGAGAGCTAAATTGATTTTGTACCTATTCTTGTGTTAAAAAAGGCACTATAGAAGAAGATGCAACCTTTTTGACTATTTTAAAATTAAACAAGATGAAAATCCCATGTATTTTCACATGAAGCAAAGCTACTTTGTCGATATCTAATCCTTGCCATCTTTGGCAAACCAAAAAGGATTTTGATGGTGTAATGACATGATAGTGTCAATTGTACATGTGCAGAGGGAGCTGAAGAACACACGCTAGATATAAACATGCATTTAACATGTGATACTTCTGGTTGCCATCGTTTACAGTCAAATTGCCGCTTTCCTGGAGCAGAGGAAAAGCAGTTTCTATCTTCAAGTCATGAAAGAGTACACTTCAAGGTGTAAAATAGTGCCCCATATTTTTACATCTAATTAAGTGGCCTAATTTTCAAGTGTCTTTCAGAGGTGCTGGTTGCTCAGAGCCTTCAGAAATCAACCCCGTCGCCTAGCTGCCCAAGTGAAAGATAGGAGCCTAGGTTTGGAGACTCATCATCTGAGTCTTCCCGGGCTGATTTCAATGGGAGTTGGGCCAAAGGCTTTAATGAAGAAGAGGTGATTTCCCCTCTGCTAATAGAAATCATAGCTGTAATTGATGCTGTACTGAGGTGCATCAAGAATTCAGTAGTCCAGCCTAGCATAGCAATTAGTACTAAAAATTAAAAAATATGAAAAAAGGCAAATTGGCATTTATCCATGGCTTTCACTCTGTGATATCTAGCAGATTTCTCTTGAATCTTCCATGTCTTAATGTTGCTTAATTTTATTTCCATAAAACTTCAGGCAGCAATGTTCACTCCCCAAGTTCTTTACTTTTGTGACTTTCTGCTCCACATTTCAGGCAGTTATTTCAGCTGGAAATATACATTATTACCAGCTCATTAAATCCAAAATAAATGAAGTGGAAAATTACAGAACTCCATGGATTACAGTGCACCCAACTCAAAATAGAAGTGTGTGATTAAAAACAAAATGGTCTGCATTTTAAAAACGGATTAATAGTTTTGGGCCCAGCTGGCAAAATACCATATGAAATGTGTTTTCAGAGTTGGACTACTGTAAATTAAATCTCACTGAGAGTGCTTAAGGTGGGCCTCTACAAGTGCAGGACTTCCCAGTATACATGCTCAAAAAAAAAGAAAATATGAAGGAAAATATATATTTCTAGCATAAAGGAATATGATACACGAGAGCCACTTGAAAAATGCAGCTCAGTAATGACAGTGGCACCCTGCAATAAGAAGTATGCACAGAGATCATCGCAGATTCAGCCTGCTCCGGAGTGAAAGAGGAGCAAGCATGTAGAAAGGCAGGGCTGGCCCTGGAAATGCATTGTCAAAATTAAACTGCCAACAGGAAACAAAATGGGCGGCATAGCCTTGCCTGCCGAGCTGGAGAGTGGTCGGGTAGTCTGTGTGACTCAGAAGGTCTTACAAAAGCTGTTGTGGACGCCACGGCTTGATGGGTTCAGGACTGCAGGGGTACTTCTGTCTTGAAGCCGGACTCTCCACAGGGCTCCGTGCCTCTGAGCGGAGACACAGGATGTGGGATTAGTTTGGAAAGGAAAAAAAAACAAAACAAAACACCTGCACAATGCCTGGTGCTACTTCCCTGACACTGAAGCATTTAGGTACTGCAGTCCCAGGCATTGTAGAAAAATCTTAAGTCCAGAGGTCGTGATCCTCTGTACATCTGTTCACATGCTTGGCTTTACACAGAGGGGAGCATTTAAAGCTAGTACAGGAGTCCAGCTCAGAGTGGAGGGAGGACAGGACTTCCCTTTGCCTCTGTTAACATGTAAACGCATGTCTAGTTCTTTGCAGAACTGGAGCATGGTTAAGCTCTGAATCCTTATTTGTTTTCTTTGAAGTTAACAATAATAATAACAATGAAAAATAACAACAAATAAATCCCTGGGCAAAAGCCCTGGGTCTTGGGAACAGTTTGGTTGACAGCACTAACAACCCAACATGAAATACTAACATACATGTAAATTAACTCCTTTCAGAAGATGCAGTTTGAAAGGAGCAGTGTGTGTGTGAATATATGTGTCTGCAGAAGAGGTTTCTTTAATCTTCTCTGCTTAACTTGTTTTCCCTGGGTTTGGTCCAGTTTTACTAGAGCTTAAGCAAAGTGCAACTGGATGGGTGGTGAAATGGGTCTTTTCCATCTTCCATGTGTCACTATTTAATAGTGAAGAAGAAAATAGAGAGCTAGGAATGGAGACATGTGAAAAGACACATAGATACTTTGCAGCACAAATAAAACTAGAGCTCTATTTCCTTGTGGCATTTCACTAGATCTTCCAGGCTTTGTAAAGTATTCCCAGATTTGGGTAAATCTTATCATTCCTCATAAGGTGCAGAAAAAGACAGTATTTTACAAAGTCTGGAACAAAGTATATTAAATACTGAAGTAAAAGTAAAGATCATACAGTTAAAAACTCCTCAGGATTTTTATTCTGGTTTGTCCTACAACAAATGTATGTTAGCATTTAAACGCTGCTGTTAGGTTGTGCTTTGTGTGTGAATTTGAACTGGAGAAACAGTTTTTTGACAGCACAGAGTGGACAGTACTGTAGATTTAGAATTTAGGTTTTCCTTACTTCTGTTCAGTTTAGTGTCTACCTGGCTTCTGTAGCAGAACACAGTAAACCCACATCTCTGCCTCTCTTTTCTGCAACCTCAAAGAGCTGTTACACACAATGGAGAAAGGAAGGAGGGGGGGGAAAAAAAAAAGTGGACCATCTGTAGATGCAGATGGGGATTTGTGGACGGTGTACAAGTTGCAGTCACTGAGAAAGCAGAGATGCCCAAAATATGTCATCTGAATTGACCAATCAGGCTGGTAAGGGGAACATTAGCCTGTTTGGATGCGTGGTCTTACAGGCCCACCCCAGCAACTGTGCAGCTCGCGCAGGCAGCCAGGCACTCCATCCGCTTTTCTTTCCCGCTGCTGCTCAGCAGCCCGAAATCGGAGCTGATTTTACCTGTCAGCCTATTTCAAACCTCCTAAGACTAGCAGGCTTCATTTTGCTTTTTCAGAATGTGTTGCAAGATATCTCTCCTTTTCCTGTTTATTTGCATTGGGTTTTTTTAAGGGATGATGCAAGATCTTTTACAATATTTGTATGCTGTGAGAGATAGTTTGATTACAAAGCGTTGTGATGCTGCAATTAGTGAATGGGTTGTGTTTTGTTTGGCCAAGTGACAGATTTGCTTCAACTACTTAGATTTCTTTTCCATTCCAAAAGATGACAAAACCCCCACAACCCTGCATTTGATGGGGAAATTAATTCTGAGGGGAAAATTTACTCTGTTTCTGTCCTATTCTTAGTGAAAGACTGTCTTAAGTTGTAAGATGTAAGCGCTCCCCTATGCCAAATCAGCTGAATATTCAGACCTTACTGGATGCCAGTTAACCTTTTTTTACTTTCACTTCAAAAAGAGCTCATCAAACCCAGTCTGTTTTCCATAGAAAGTTTTTATTTCTATTGAGTGTTCCAGGTATGTGTTGTCCTGCTTCAGGAGAGGGACAGTGCTAGGAGGTGGTGGTTTGGCAGCGCTTTCTCTCAGAACAGATTTGACCAGTGCTAAAGGGGCAGGTCGCTTTCCTGCATACAGATGGGCTAGTGTGGGTAGACAGAAATTGGGTAAGAGGAAGAGTTAACTGCTGGAGTATGAGTTCCCTGTATGAGGAGAACCTCAGTGAGGGTGATGAGCTCATGGAGCAGTCTCTCAGGTGGAAATTTTGCTACCAGGATTTTTTGTAAACTAGGCAGCACTCCAGGGAACTTCCCATGAGGATCAGACCCAGGCTGGTGAGAGGATGGACATTCATCCCTTAGCACGTCTTTCATGCTGATATGCTTGCAATGGCTTATGCTCATGTAAAAAAAGTCAACTTGCATTCACCAGTGGGATATTCTGTGGAAGCCATCGAGTGTTAAACACACAGGACAGAAGGTGGGACAAGGGTTGTAACATGTGAAGAGCACTGTCCAGGGTTGTTAAGTCAGTCGCTGCATCAAAGTATATGTCAGTTTGTCAGCTATAGCCAAAACTGATTCCAGACCTGTCAGCTCTGCAGTGGGGTATCTAAATCTACTTGAATGGATTAACTCTAGACTCATCTCAGCATAAATGAGATCACAGTTTTTCGAAGCAGGGCATGAAACGCAATGAGTTGTACAGCTAGTCTAATACGTTGCTCATTGCCAAATCCCAGAGAGGTTTTTAGGCTGTTTGAGTAGGTGATATCTTCCCTAGTTAACTCCCGAGATCAGTAAAAGGAGATGGGAAAGCAGCACAACTGCTTTTGCTGGTTTTCCTCAGAAACGGTGGGCAGGCACTTGCCGAATGCAGCTGTAAAGAAGCAGCAAGGGCCACAGGCTCGGGATCCCTCAGAACAACTTTGATTCGGATGGAGGCTGAGATTCAAAGAACCATGACTGCTGTTGAAGGTCCATTTGGATTTTTAGATCTCAACTAACAGAAATCACAGCTCAGGTGCCTAAATGGCGTGCCTACATGGCACACCAAGACTGTACTTAGGCATACTGCATTTGTTTGCCCAAGTATCCAAAGCCAGGTTTTATTTCAGAGGGGGCAGTTGTGACCGTGGCAGTTCAGCCTTGCAAGCATTTTCTCCGTTTGTATTTCATGCTGCTTTTTCTTTTAAATAGGCCTGGTGTTTTGTGAGCTGTAAAGAGTCTCTGAGCCTGCTTATGCGGGACTGCAGAGCAACAAGCCTCCTTGTAATGCCTTTCAGGATGGCTCCATTTATATTAATTGTGTCGCTAAAAATATTCCCTTTTACTTAGAGGAGCATAATCTGCCTCACAAATCATCCAGATAAGAACTGTATCCACAGCGGGTAGCATTTTCTTTAAGGTATGGAATTTTTCTCTGGCAGCTTTAAAATAACACCCACTCTTCACTCTCTTGCAGGAGCTGGTACAGAAAGCTGGTGCACGTTACTGGCTGGCTCCCGTGTTTGACAGCAGAAGCGGCTGTGTTTCTGTGGTTAGAAACAAAACTGTGAGTGTGACCCAGAGTCATTCAAAACTTTATCCTTAAGTGATGTAATAGCGGTGAAAAGAGAAACTCGAGTAGCACTGTGCTGGGCAAAATATGTCACGATGACAGTGCGTTTGGTAATGTTTGTGTTACTTATTGTCTGTTAAGTAAGGACACTGAAAATGCAAGGACCATGACTGAAATGTGTGTCAGGGTTGCCAGGTAGCTTTCTCCTCAGCTTCATGAGCGTTCTGTGTGTCAGACATCAGTGGCTGATAGCCATGGGGAGGTGCTGGCTGGATCCGTGTCACTCCTGATCGCCCAGCCTCCTAGCAGGGAAACGGAGGCAGCAAGGTGAGGGGACTGATGGAGGGTGCACAGTGAGAGCTGGCAGCAGAGCCGTACTCGACCTCTGGGGCTGCCAGTTCATGGCAGCAGCTTTTTGCTTTCCTGGAGATTTTTCTCTCTTCACGGGACTTGTGATTCCTGAGGGAGCCAGCACACAGCCATCATGCTGTCTGCCTGGCCCCCCAGATGACACTTTGACCACCCAGCTGAGGTTTGGCCCTGTGGTCTGTTCTTCACCCACTGACTCAAAGTGGAGGTTCTTCCACCCAGCCCTGCTCTGATTCAAACTCCCTGCAGTCAGTCTGTGTCTTCACCACTCCCGCCAGCCTTTGGCTTTGGGCCCTGTTCTGTGTTCAGCAAAAGCCTGTAGAGCAGTACCAATGCCAACAGGCTGCATCAGCTTCTGGGTGTTGCTCTCCCCTCCCCCTCTTTCCTTCTCTGTTGCTACTCACTCCACCCTCCCCGACTCTGCGCTTTCCCTCTATCTTCTCTGAATCCTTCCTCCTCTTCCTCCCCCTACCCTTCCCTCACTCAACAAAGTCTTAGGTTCTTCCCGCTTGTAATTTGTCGCTAATCAGCTGTCAGTGTTGGAGCAATGATGAGAGGTTCATCTCTTGCTGAGGGTAATGGCCTTAAAAGTCACAGAGTCAATGTCAATGGGATCGCTCCAATTCAATCAGAGACCTGAATGAGAAATGGCCCCCGCTGACATTAGCACTCATTTTGAGCCCAAGCATCTGGGCCCTAGTAAATAACCATCAGTGGGTGGGTCCGGGGGACAGGTCATTAGCCCCACGAAAAATAAATATCGTTTCCCTTGATGGCTGCGAGTAATTTAGCTCAGACGAGGAAATTTCACCCTAGATTAAGTATGATGAGCCAATATCAGTCAGAGGAGGCCAAACAGTGAGAGCTTGATGAGATAGAGGGAAATTTATATGCAGCTGGCTGAATGCAAGATGAGTTTAAAGAAATGATGTTCTCTTCCACTCTTTAGCCATGTGCAATGCCAGGCACTGCGTTTCCTGCAACTGGCACCCCCTCCCCACACTCCTGGGGGCTCCCCCAGCCCGTGAGCACACATTTGTGCTCTGCACAGCCTGTCCACTGCCATCCCCACCCCCTCTGCCAGCACCAGCCTCTGCTTTCCAATAACCGGCTCTCACGCTGACAGCTTTCGCGTGTGATGCCTCGGAGTCAGAGCAGCGGCAGCAGCAGCAAGCAGCTTCCGGAGAGGAGCTTGCCATGTCCGCGGGCTTCCACACAAGTCACAGCCGTGGCCAGCCCTGCCTGTCTCTAAACAGCGAGGGGCTTAATTGCTCTGGAGGCCCTCAAGGCCCATCGCCTGCTCCCTTTCTTTTACACAAGTAATGCTATAAGCCTCCCCCTGTATGTTTGCTCTGGATGCTTTTCTTCTTTATTTTGGTTACTTATTTAACCAATCAATCTAGTACACGATATGCTCCGTGGTTATTAATTCCACTCCTCAGCCCCTCTTTCTTGGTAGCATACATTGAGAATCATGTATTATGTCTGCTGGAAACAGTAAGAAGGCAGCTTCTCTTACCCTCATTGGCCCAGCTTTATATCCTAAAGCTGTGGCTGGAGCCTGGGATCTGTCCCCGACTTGTGCTCTGAATACAAATCAGGCAGACTGTAGTAACCAGTTTTGCTCTCCCTCTTTGTCAGGTCTTTCAGACAGACCGCGTGGGTGACTGGGACAGGAGCGTGGGATGAACCCGATGAGCTGAGATGCCAGAGGAAAACTGAAACAGGCCAAGAGCAGACAGAAATCAACAGAAACCATGTGGAGAAGTAGATTATTTTAGCATAGGCATGAAGGAGGGAATTGCAAATGGAAGGACGCAAGAGGCCTTGCTACAGCTAGTGCATGCTTTGGCTGTCTCTTAGGAGGCCGGTTTCTTGATGTTAGAGCTCATTAATTATGCTAAGAACAGAAGTCGGACTAGTAATGTGGGAGAGCTGGGTGCCTTTGTCCTTTATTTCTACCTACCTGGTGCATTTCCTTGTGCCTGAATATTTGTCTCACTTTGCTTACGTTCTCTGTTGCCCCAGTAAAATGTCAAGTGCATGCTTTGGCTGTCTCTTAGGAGGCCGGTTTCTTGATGTTAGAGCTCATTAATTATGCTAAGAACAGAAGTCGGACTAGTAATGTGGGAGAGCTGGGTGCCTTTGTCCTTTATTTCTACCTACCTGGTGCATTTCCTTGTGCCTGAATATTTGTCTCACTTTGCTTACGTTCTCTGTTGCCCCAGTAAAATGTCAGCCACAGGAGACCAAGCAGTTAGCAGATTTGACAGAGATTAAAAAAAGGTGGAAATCAGCTGAGAATGCAGTTGTTCTTTTACAGGATGTTCCTATTATAAGCTAT
>NW_009619673.1:0-2005 GCF_000690535.1 Cariama cristata
CGCCGAGGAGGCGTTGACCGGGGATGTGACGGCCACCACGTCCCTGCGCCGCTTCGGGGTCCTGCAGGAGATGGGGACAGGAGGTGGCGGGGAGTCAGGACACCTGGGTTGTCCCCCAAAATCGGGCAGGGGAGGGGAAACCTTCCAGGCTTGTGTGGTCCCCGCTCACCTCTGTGGGTTCTTGTTGATGGACGTCACCTTCCAGGGTGGCCTGAGACAGCGGGAAATCGGTCAAAGGATCTGCCAGGAGCAGCCACCGGACCCCCCACCCAGGGCAGCCCCACGCACCCAGCCTGGGGGACCCCCCGTGATGGGGACCCCCCTTCCCCTGACGGCACCTGGGGATGATGATGGAGTTGTGAAGGAAGTTCTCAAACTTCTTCTGGAAGGATTCGGCTTCGCCCTCCATGCGGAGCTGCCCGTCGGCGGGGCGGCAGGGACAGCACCGCTCCTCGGCATCCTGCTCCACCTCGGGGCCATCCCCGTCCCCGAAGCGAGTGTCCGCGCTGCTGGTGGGCAACTTCAGACCTGTCGGGCAGAGATGGGCAAGGCTGGCACCGCTGCCGGAGCCCGGTTCGGTGGGACCATCCCCATCCCGTCGATGTCCTCGGCCGCTGCATCCGCCCCACCCGCGCTGCCCGTGCCCGGCAGCCCTCACCTTTGTGGCAATAATCGTTGACGTAGAGCTCCATGTCCTCGGCCAACTGTTGCCACAGCACCAGGTAGTAAGTGATGTTACCGTTACGTTGCGTGGGCGGCTTCCAACGTACCACGATGTGGGAGGAGGAGTTGGACATGGAGATGACATCCCGGGGCACCGTCGGGGCTGGATGATGGACAAGGGGATGTCAGTTCATAGGGGGGGGGGCTACCATGGGTATTCCTCGATCCCCTCCCCAACCCCTTACCCGCCGGCATGGTGCGGATGTAGACCACCTCGCTCTGCGCCCCGTAGTTGCGTCCTTCCTCGGCAGTGGTGAGGGTGATGGCGCGGACGAAGATGGCGTATTGGGTCCAGGGACGGAGGTTGAGCAGGGCAACCCCCGGCGCTTGCTCGCTGCTGAGCGGTAGCTCCACGTCCAGCACGTTCCAACTCTGTGCCCCACAAGCATCCTGCCCCACGTACTCCGACACGTTCTGGAAGGGTCTGCCCCATACCGGGTGTCGGGGAGGGTCCCGGGACCCCCACCCAGCCACACAACCCCTCTGGGCACAAGGAGACCATGAGCTGGGGTTCCCAAGCCTTCCCTGATGGGGACAAGTTGGGGACGAGGACCACTTACGACTCCTTGTAGTAGACGATGAAGCTGAGGAGGTCCCGGTACTCGGGGGGCCGGTATCGCTCCCACTTGAGGAAGATGCGGTCGGATTCGGTGATGTTGGAGATGAAGCGGAGGGTCTGGGTCTTACCTGCGGAGAGGAGGCAAAGGTTTGGGTAGGGGGTCACGGCGCTGCCGGGTGTCCCCGTCCCCCTACTCACAGGACGCCCGGTCCCCGTTGGTGCGGGGGTTGATCTCCGCCTTGTTCTGCCGTCCCTTGGTGCCCGTCACCTCCTCCATATGGTAAATCTCGGCCAGGCACAGCTTGGGGTTGAAGGCAAAGTACATCTTGCCCACGGGGATGGAGAGGACGTGGTGGCTCCAGTCCCAGAGCTGCTGTAGGTTCTGGTTGTCCAGGACGTACAAGGTGTAATTCCTGAAGGAGAAGAGGCGGATGGAGGCGATGGGCACGGGCACCCCCAAAACCCACGTGTTCCCTGTCAAACCCACAGCCCGTCCTCACCCATCCACCATGGAATCGCCGCGGATCAGCTTGAGGTTCTTGAAGAAGGACAAGGAGACGAGGGCGAAGGAGTGCTTGATCTTCAGGAAGCCCGTGATGGTCTCGATGAGCCCCAGGCTGCTTTGCAGCTCCGAGGCCAAGTTATCTGGGGAAAACCCGCGGGAAGGGGGGGTACCCCCATATTAATTCACCCTGCAAGGGAAAAGACCCCCCGCTTCCTTCT
>NW_009619673.1:2313-2549 GCF_000690535.1 Cariama cristata
GCCATGCCTCCTCTCATTCCTGGTGTAGCCGGAGGGACACTCGGAGAGGCACTGCCGTTGGTGGATGACGAATTTGGAGGCATCGCGGGGGTTGTCGGAGACCTTGCGGAGGCTGGCACAGTACTCGGCGGTGACGCAGCGCCAGCCCTCGTACTCGTAGGTGCGAGGCGGGCAGGAGGGCAGGCAGTGCCCGTTGAAGTGGAAATGACGACAGGCGACGCAGGCTCGGTTGTCGC
>NW_009619674.1:0-366 GCF_000690535.1 Cariama cristata
CGCTCCCCGTTTGCACAACTCCCTTCCCCGGGCATCAAGTCGGAGCGCGCCCGCCCGCGCCGACTCAGCTCCCGATGCACTGGGGACGCCGTCAAGGCCGGAGCAACCCCATGCGAGCAAGGCAACGCCGCTGGGTTTGGGAGCGCCCGCCGATGCAATTCTGCTTTACCAACGAGCAACGGTGCGAGGGTAACTGTGCACCTCTCGGTGCGATCTGCCACGGCACGGGAAGGCGCAGAGGAGCCATGCCCCCGAAGCAAAGCCAAGGGAGGAGGTTCGCGGCGTCACAGGCGTTGCACAAGCCCCAAGCTCCCCAAGGGCAGCTCCTCGAAGCCTCCTCCAACCCGTCGCGCTCCTTCCCGGCAG
>NW_009619674.1:827-6722 GCF_000690535.1 Cariama cristata
GGTCGCTATTGGAGCCCCTATCCAACATTTGGACTTCCATGCAACCCCAAGCCGATTTGTAACCTCTATGGAAAAGTCATCGGGCACAACACCTGGCAAAATCTGGCTGTTTGAGCTCGGATTTGCTTGGAGTTGGGTTGCTTGAAGGTGAAGCTCAATGCTTGAATCAGGAGGCGGCTGCGGCATGCCAGACGGCACGGCATCCCCCGGCATGCGGGCTGCCCTCCCGAAACGTCCGCTGGCAAAGCCTCTGCACCGCTGTGACCCCTACAGTTGGAAGTGCAAGGAGAAAGGAGAAAAAAAAAAAAGGGGGGGTCACCACTGAAACCTCCCAACTCCTTCAAGGCTGGGCTGACAATCCCAACCACCACCTACAAGGGCAGGGGCCCCCAGAGACTTGCAGAAGAGTCAGGTCGGGGTCGAGCAGCACTTCAACTTCAGCATCGCCACTCAAAAAGTTCCCAATCTCACCAGAACACTTCACGGCAGTTGGCAGACGATTAAACGCCGTTTGAGCCTACGGATGTCGATGTGGGTTATTGCCCTGATGGCACAGGCGCTCGGCAGAAGGTCAGCGACGCATTTACGGAGCTCTGGAGAGGGGTCGGTCCGTGCCGAGATGCATTTCCCCGCCGCACGGAGCCGTCCCTACAACCCGCACCCCCACCGACCGCAACAAATCGGGAGAGCTCGTCCAAGGTCTCCTGCAGCAAAATGCCACCTACTTCCAGGCAAACTTGCTAAACCATTTCCCTCGCGCCCATGGAAACCCCCTTCTCCATCCCTGCCGCTCTCCCCCCAAAATTACATTCAAAACATGAAGCGAGGAGATGTTTCAAAACAGACAATTTCTTTTTTTTTTCCCCCCCCAATGTTTTCCTTTCAAGGAAAATTTTTCTGAAAAATGACACGTTTTTGTCAAACATTTCACTTGTGACAAATTGGCGTTGTCACCGAGGAGAGCGCTCGGCTGGGAATTTCGGAGGCGCGTCGGGAAGCCTCCCTCGGCTTTCACCGACTTCAAAACCAACGGCGGCAAGGTTGCAACACGTAACGTGCGAGGCGAAGGACTCATTAACATCGATCTGGCTCCAAAACCAGGGGCGGGCAGAGTAATTTTCATTCAGGAACTTGGCACCGCTTGGCACCTCCTCCTCCAGCACTGCCGGAGTATTTTAAGCTCCCGAAAATCGCACGTGCATCGCCCAGAGTTTTGGCAGTGATTAAAGCCTCAACGCAGAGAAACATCCCAATTTACTTTTTTTTTTTCCTTAAAACGCCTCTACCCAGGCCATATCCAGTGACTTTCCCCTTCTTTAAAATAGCATCGCAAAAGCCGTTTGCCACGCGAAGAGGCAAAAAACTAACGAGTAATGGGCAAACGTTACCGTGCCGGTTCCCGCGCTCCCGGTTGCAATCTCCTTGGGTACCGTTTCTCTAACTCGTCACAGCTCTTTCTGTTGTGTTTGTTATTTTCTCCTGAGAACTATGCTTATCATCGCAGACATTTTATGCCTACCAACTTCTGGGTTCCTTACGCTATTTCCATTCAAACGCTACAAGGCTGTAATGGGACTAAGATAATGGCCCACAAAAATAAATGATATAGATCTGAACAAGGGGAATTGGGTCATTAAAAAAAAAAAAAGGAAAACAAATAGAAATTATCCATCCTGCTTAGCATTCAAAGACAGTAACGGGGAGGGAGGGAAATGTATTTTGGGGAGGGTTTTTTCACCCGGTACCTGAACCCCAGCACAGCGTGCCCTGCCCCGTCCCGCGCAACGAGCACCTCTGCTTCGGAGAGCCGTTCGAAGGGAAGGAAAGCCCCAAACCCTCGTTCCTGAGCTCGCTGCCGGTTTATATTCACGTCTCTTAGGGGCCACGCACCCACCCCCTCCGTGCTCCTGCCACATCTGGATCCAGCGGCAAACGTCACCCGCTCCTTCCTGCCCTCCCCAGCCTCGTCAGCGCTAACGAGCGTGTGGGGAGGCGAGGGACAGCATCGCCAGCCTGACGTCCGCAGCCGGGGAGGGGACAGGCCACGGCCGCCCACCCGGCTTGGGGATCGACCAGCGAAACGTGGGCTCTCCCAGAGCTCTGACCCCCCGAACCCCACCAGAATCAATATTTTCCTTTTTCAAACAACGCTGCGGGGGGAAAAGCCCATCTCATATAGATTCAGTGTTATTCGGCGTTTTACATTATTCATTGAACCTCACCCTATGTCACGCTGCAGCGAATATATTACCATATATGATGACAAAGACATTACAGAGTTCCTGCAAATATACGATAAAGCGGCAGCTGAAACAGCCCGCTCCAACGCAAATCTCTCATTAGCAACGTGAAATTAAGTTGCTATACATTGAGGTTGTGCCTGTGGCACCCGCCATTTCATGGCGCAAGAGGAGAACAAGTCCTCAAAATACAAATAAGTCAAACAGCAACACAACCCCGAGCTGCGCGGCAGGCCTCCAACTTTCAGAAACGTTTGCTCATCGAGGTTTGTGAAGCTTTCTCCCGCCCGTGCCACAGCCAGGACCATCACCGCAAGGCCACCAAGGGTCATCGTGTCCCCAGAGCCACCCAGCTCAGCCCACCCGAGCAGGGACCGCGGGGGCACCGGCAGGGAAGGGGCTGCACGCACAGAAATAACAGGGAGGGGAAAATAAAGCAGCTTATCAGGAAAGGTTAATCATTTATCCCTACGCAAAAATGTCCTCCCGTTTCTAAACCTCACTTTGCATCCTCGTCGACGTGCAGGGCTTTACCGGGGTCGAAGGCAGGCAACGCACCTTGGACGCTATCTTCGCTAACCAGATGTTTCTGCCTTTTCTAATTATTTTTTGGAGACTGCCCTTTACCTCCCAGAGAGTTTCAAACTAGCAATTCTAATGATGCCCCCTCATTAACCACTCCAGCCACACAGCCGTGCGTATTAGGGCATCCAGTACAGAAAACGCCTTTTCGCGACACCTCCTGCCACCCACGCACCTGCCGCGTTGATCAACACGAACAGACCTTCCCCAAACCCCGCTTCTTCACGCCCCAACCCTGCCGCGCACCGGGCACGGGACCGGGCTTTGCACGGAGGGGAGGGGGAGCAGAGACCCCCACACCCCACTCACGTCCCCACCTCCAGCAGCCCCAAATCCTCAGGATAACAACAACATTTCATCCACGGACATTTTTGGGGCCAGGCGCAGCGGTGAGACACAGACTGGGGCGTGGATGTGATGCACCGATGGAGTCGCCAACCCGCACCACGCCGGCACCTTCTTTCCCACTCGTGAAGCTGGCAAAGCCCAAACCCACCTTCGCGTGCCCTTGCGTCGTGCCCAACGTTATTCGGCTGGGACCACAAAAGGCAACAGCGCTTCTTCACGGACATAGACTCAAAACGATGCTCCAGCACAATTTTTGGTTGCTTGCAGGAATTGCAAAAGAAAAAAAAGAAGGAAAAAAAAAAAAGCCTGGCTGAAATCGCTCGGCTTTGCAGGGCAGGTTAGGAAAGCCCGGGGGGGCTGCACGGATCAATGCCCCCATGTGCCCGGACGTATCCTGTTCCCCTCCCGTCCGCTGCGTGTATCAACAGAATATTTATAAATCAATTGAAAGCAATTAATCAGCTAGAAGAAGATAAGGGATAATGAAGAAAAGAGATTAGCTGGCGATGCACAAACAGAGCTCCTCCGGGGAGGAGCGGCTGTGGTTGGAAGCCTCCTCTGCAAAGCCTATTAGCTCCACTTAAAAAGGAAATTTAAAGGAGGCAACCTGAATAATTAAAAGGAAGAGTTAATGGCGATGCCAACAGCTCCTAAAAACCTGCGGCAGCCGTGTTTGTTAACCAACCTGGCCCACCGACCCCGGGACCTGCAGAGAAACCATCGCCCGCGGAGGGATGCTCGGCCGGGGCCCCGCACCGTCGGATGCTGAGCGCCGCACGGGGCCGATGCTGCTGTCCCGCTGGGTTTGTGTCAGTGACCCAGCCCTTCCAGGGAGTTCAAAAGACTAACGGAGAAACAACTCCGTGACCTGAGGGGAAGCCACCAGGGATAGAAGTCCTGACATGACCCCTCCGACGTATCCCAGGGCATCCTTCCAATCGCCAACCCGCTCCTCGTCGGCAAGGCCAGTCCTACATACACTGTCATTTCGGTGGCCAACTGAAAAATGAACCTCTGGGCACAGCAGCCAACAGTTACATCTTCCGTATGTTTTCCTACTGATTTTTCCACCCTAACCCTTCCCCGCCCAACTCTGGGGAGGGAAGTCTCAGGACAAGATCAGCAGCACTTTCCTTGGCCGTCGTGCTGCCACCAGTCACGTATTTCACACCCACCGAAGATGCCAACCCAGCCTGCAGGACCAGCATCGCCACGACGGCACCACCAAGAACCAGGCACTTTTTGCCAAAATTACACCCTGGCGCTGCTCCGAGGCGGGTTACGAGCCGCCGCTTCGGTTCTGAAGAGCACCCAAAAATGCCACATTCCCCAGCTGCGACCTGCATCCTACGGGAACGCTCCCGGCAATGCTTCCAAGAACCTTCCCTAAATTTGGGACTTAAAATCCTCGCACCACCTCCTCCGGCGCTGCGGAATCCCACCCGAGAGCTGACACCCGGGTGAGCATCTTAATAAGAAAGGGTTCGGGAAGAGCCGCCAATTCAGAGGACTCACCACAGCATTCCAGTACAAAACTTGCCTTTTTCAAGTAGCACTCAACAACATCGCCAGGTCAGGGCTGGAGCCCACGTGTGTTTTGCGGAGGGGAAGGAGAGAAAGCGTCTCCCCGCCTTACTCGCCAACTTGCGAGGCAGCAATTTAACCTTCAAGAGCGAGCTCAAATTCATTTAGTAACAGCCCTTATCTACAGGCTGGGGGCAGAATAATTCTACCGAGAACAATACATAATAGATAAAGCTACCTGCACTGCAGCAAGGCGACGGCCAGCACGGTGCAGGGCCGTCCCGAGCAGCTGTCTCCCCGCTAAAACAGCCCATCAATTCAATGGCAAGTTTCGAGCCGAGAGCAGGAAAACCGGCCCCAATTCGGATGTGCCAGGAGCCAATGTCGATCTAAAAGGCGAGCGCTTGTCTTGGCGGCAAGGACATTTGCAGGCTGAGCCCAGGCCGTGCAGGAGCGGGATGCTCCCCAGCAGCCCCCCTGCATCCCCGCTCCCGCTCTGCAGCCCGGCACCATCGGTGACTCAGAGCCCTGCTTCCTAAGCCTTTTTATCCCCCCTATTCCATTTCTTTTTAAAAATAAAAAAATTACACCTGAAGGTCTTCCCAAGTGCCTAAGCAGCGAGGGAGATACATTTTATTTACGCCACTCATTGACCTTCCAAACTATGTTTATTAAAACTTCCTTTGCGGCAAAGTTTGTCTTTCCCTGCCAGGAGCTGTAGGACACACACACACAAAAAATAATCAACCGCCTGAAAGTCTTCAACCCTTTTTTCGCCAAAACTTTACCACCGCACTACGTATCGCTGCACACCTGACCGCAACGAAGCGAATACACACCCCTGCCCCATAAAAAGACCAAAGTGACCCCAAACCGGTACCGGCAGGCTGAAAACGGGGAGGCAAACACCAACCGCTACCAAAAAAGCGATTTTTCCTGAAATACCGCAGTATTACTCAATGGGAGCGTTGCGATGGGCGGCGACCCCCGCCGCACGTCTACCTTATACGCATGCACAAAGGCAGAAAAAGCCATTTAAAGCTTGCAGGGCCGCACTTGGTGCCTGCCTAGAATTAAATAACGCGCTAGGTCGCAAAGTTAATAAAAGCGACAGCCTGTTATTAATCGCCGCTCGCGCCGCAGCGCTCGGGGCCGGCAGGCAGCCGCGCTCACAAAGTTATCAGTGCACCGCACCAGGCAA
>NW_009619675.1:0-7506 GCF_000690535.1 Cariama cristata
CGTGCTTTCACATGCCCTTCCTCCGAAATCCCCTCCCTCCATCGCTCTGCTGTGAAATCCCTCGCCTTGCCTCGCCAGGGACCACAGGCAGTTACTGGGCTGCTCCATCACCGTTCCCTTTCTTTTCCTGCAGGTGCTTCCGCACAAAAGCTCATAATTTCAATTTTTTTCCATTTAATTGTGGGGGTTTTTTCCCCCCCAAACATAGCCCGGGAGCCCGTGGGAAGGTGCATTGACCGCACACGCTCCCGGGCCAAGAGCTGCCCCCATAAAAAAAATCCGCAGCTTTATTTTTAATCCTTGAAAAACTTGGCTGCTAAAATGCAGTGAATTGTGTTTTTTATCCCCAATTTATGCATTCAGCTACTAGCATGAAAAGCCAAGGGGTGGCTGATGGCAGGGCTGGTTTGGGGAGGGGATGCTCACCCCAGCCCACATCCCCTTGGCTTGGCCGTTTCTGCCTCCAGCTAAATCCCCCGGCAGTGAAAAGCAAAGCCCTCAGCCCGCGTGGCCTTGAGAAATAAATTGGCACTAAATGATGCTGCGAAGGTTTGGCGCATCCCTGCAGACCCTCGGCAAGACAGCAGCACGACCGAGTTTCTGGAGGGGTTTTGGGGAAAGCAGCAGCACCCCCGCGCAGGTAGAGATGCACCAATTTGCAGCATTTTATGTCTCTGCTCTTAATTACCAACAGTTTTTTTTGCATGGGGAGGGCATGAGGTTCATCGGATGTCCTCCAGCTACCGCTGCTAAAGCCAAAGCCCGGGAGGAGCAGGGCACTTGCTGCCATGGGGAGGACAACCAAGAAGAAGCCGCCGTTCCCTATGGGATGCAAAGAGGTGAGGCAGGAGAGGCTGGAGCTGCCATCTCGCCCGAAACACGGGCGTTGGTTTGCTTTGGGTTAATCGGCGTCGGAGGCTGAGAAACAGGCTCTGCCGTTCACCCTGCTGCTAAATGAAGCGTCCCAGGGAACATCAAAGCTCGGGGCGTTTGCATGATTGCTTCCCGCAACAGATGCTTGATGAAAATCAAGAGATGATGCGAGCATAATAAATGCAGCCGGCACCATAACAGCCACCTGGAAAGGTCAGCAGAAATGAGGACATCTCCTCCAGCTCTGCTTCCCAAAAGGAAATGCAATCATTATGCATTTTCCTTTTCCTTCCTAGCTTTTTTTAGCCTCTTCGCTGGCCCATCCTTTCATCTCCCTTTTTTATATGAGCGTTGGTTGAGTGGCTGAAGCCCAGCTCAACAGCAAGACTTCAGTGTGGGCTTTGCTGGCACTAAGCCTACCTGCTAAGCCATGGATACTGAGCTGTTCCTTACCCTTTTTTAGTTCAAACTGGGTAGAAACAGAGAATACAGCAGCAAACGGTCGCTGCACCTTCAAACCACAGCCAGCCCAGGAAACGGTAGGGGCTGGGACCACATACGGGGTGACATTTGTGGTAGGACTGCTCCGTATCCCACTCGCCCTCTTCCCGGGACCAGCATCCTCCCAGCCACCAGCGCTTCGTGCCAGGCGCTGGAGGGACGGGGTGCGTTTAGGGAGGCAGGGGACGAGAGGAGACCGCAATGCCGAGGCAGGACACACAGCAGCGATGCAGGCTCCGAGGATGCTCGAGATGAGCAAAACTCCCTTTCACCTTTTTGGCAGCCAAGCAGCAATGAATTGGGCCACCTTGGCTAAGAAAAACCACAAACTAAATTAAAAAAAAACAAAACACCAACCTCCACGCTTCTTGTCTTGAAATAAATTGGATGGTGCAGTCCTGCACTCACCCTCCCCGAAACCACATGGGAAAGGCTCTACCTCACCCCTGCCAGCAAGAAGTTGCCCATCAGGGAGTCAGTCCGCTTCGCTTGGCTTTAAAACCCCTCCTGAGCTACAGCTCAATATTGTCCAGCAACAGCAAAGAGCAGGCATTAAAGAAAAAAAACCACCCCAAACTATTAAAAAAAAAAATAAATCATTCACTTTGCTCAAATGCTCCTGCTAAAATAAGCGAGGGGATAAAGGGAGAGGAGAAGCCATCACCGCCACTTAAAAAAAAAAAAAAATCCCCAGGGGAATAAATTCCTTTTTTACCAAGGACAGAAGTCGGGTGTCATCTCCTGCAGGACACCGTGAGTTTCTAGGAGGAAGGCTTGGCCAGGAAATTAAACCAGACCTCATCAGCATAGGCTAATTTCACATGCAAATTCACACCCCGTCCCCGCATCAACAGCGAAAACCCGAGACACCGCCTCATCCCCAGCGCCACCGAGCTGTGGGTCCACAAGGCTGGCACACGGGGTCCGCTTCCCTGCTCAACCCCACGCTTGGATGCTTAAGATGGCTGAATCTCTCTTGGCTACAATGCCAGAAAGAGGCCGTACGTATTTTGGGGGATATCCTGGGGTGAAAAGAGATTCCTCCCTTCCTGCAAGAGCCTGGGACCAGAAACCATCCCCAGTGCCCTCTCTTTGCTCCCTGGTGTGGCATAAGCAGCAAGGCAAAGCCTCTGCCCTAAAGCACTCACCTGACAGGTAAGGTAAAAGAGGAAAGGATGGACATCCCACCTCCTGACATGGCTCCAGCCTCCCAGCCCATCACCCGAGCCTCAGGCCTGCAGAAGGGAAGACATACCCCGCCGAAGCGGAGAGCCTCGTCGGGTGCCCTCTCTCCTGCAGCCGGGCGGGAGCCTTCCTAAAGACATTTACAGAGCACCTGAGCTTCAGCCTTCTTTTCTCCCCAGTGAAAAAGGGCTTCTCACAAAACTGCTCGTATTTTTTGATGGTGCTCACTGCCGTGGGTGGAGAGGAAGGCGTGAGGACATTACCCACCGACTCCGAGCAGCAAATCATAAATAAATACATCACATTCATCCCCAGAGTTTGGAAACAGAGCTGAAAACAGCCAGCTGGGGTATGTGCTGTGGTGCTGCAACTCAGAGCATCCTCCTTAAAATGAAAGGGGTAAGCGAGGCTGAGCCACGCTCCCAGCTCAGCACCCAAAAGCCACCGGGGAAGGGCTTGCCAGGCCCAGTACCACAGGACACGTCCCACAAAGCTCTGAGGCATTGCTGGGTCAAACCTGGTATTGGCCTCGGAGAAAAGCTATGGGGGCAGAGGCAGGGATGGCGAGCGAGATGCAGGGATGCCCTGGCTCTGCCCGCAGGAGGCTGGAGCGAGTCAGCCCTCTGCACGGCCGCAGGGATGCTAAACACCTTGCTTGGCAAAGCACAAAGAGCCGGGAGTTATTGCAGCTAAGCCCGGGTAAAGCCCAGAGCTCTCCCCGAGCCCTTGCAAGGCACGCCGGCCGCTCCACCCAACTCATCGCAGCCCACCCGCCCAGAAACATGCGGCCAAATTCGGCCACCTCCTGCTTTTGGGGAGTTCAGGGGTCCCAGGAGATGGGGGCTGCTGGAGGAAGGATGCTGTGCCGGCAGCTCTCAACTGGGGCAGAGGGAGCCGGTGGCTTTCCTGGGTGACCACACCAGACTTCATATTTCATTTATTCGTACCGCATCCCCCCTGCACCACGGACAAGGTGTTTATGACTACAGCACTGCGTGCCAGCAAGGGCCAGGGCACAAGACAACCCACAAAAGCAACAGGTGCTTGCCAAGTGGAAAACGCACGTTGTTACGGGGGATGGTGCCCTCAGAGGGAGGGTGCCCCTGCTCAAGGCGACGGCTGCAAACACCCCGCTCAGCTTCCCACCTCACACCCTCCAGCTGACCCAGGGACTTCTCCTCCCTTCCACATTACTATGGCAGGGAAGAAGGGAAAAAAAGAGCCAGGATATGAGGAAGAAGAAGAAAAAAAAAAAAGCACCTTTTTTTATGGCTTCTTGCTTTAAAAAGGATGAGGATAACTCTCTGCCACCAGCTTGTTTCATTTACAAAAATAGCAAAACCCTATTTTTCCCACAAGCTTCCCACCTCCCTCCCTTTGGCTCAATTTCATCTCAGAGATATTTTATTTATAGAGAGGAAAGAGTTCACATAGCTCTGTGCAGAACAGCCCATTCCCCAGACTTTTGGGCAGCAGACGAGGCGGTCCCTCCCCAGGGCTCCCACCTCGCCCCCACCCCAGGGCCGGCAGCCTGCGCTCGTCAGACTCTTGCCGGAATTAATGGAGTAAGTATTAACGACTTATGAGCAGAGATAGCTCTCGGTTGCAGCCTCCAGGAGCGAGAACGCTCGTCAGAAGAAGGAATTACCCCCAAGGTGAGAGCAGGGCACGCGAAGCACACAGCGGCTCACACCAGAGCCGAGGGCATCACCGCATCCTCGCACTGCGCGTTCCTACGGCTCCAGCCTCCAACAAGGGACTTCTCACCAAAAAAAACCCTGGAAAGTTTGCAACGCAAGGACCCAACGTCACCAAATTGGTTTCCGCAGACGCCAGTGGATTGCCATCGTCTTTGGACGCCGCTCCTATTCCAACGTGGTTTCTCAAGCGAGGGGAAGCCCCCTCGGCTCACCACTACCTCCAATAAAACCACTTGGCCTTCCACCCATCCAGTTTGTTTTCCTGGATGCCATAGAAAGACTTGTGCCTTTTTACTTTCCAGCCCTTTATTTTATTTACGAGCCAAGAGCAGCCTCAGGCGCCCAACGCAAGCGAAGAGCCGGCTGGGGGGGTGTCTCCTGCTTCCCATCGCCCCCCACATCCCCAGGGCAAGGTGAAGGTCTGAGCTTCGGCAAGCAACCAGCAGCTCCGCCGGGGCCAAGGGGCACAACCAAGAGCCACCAGCCCCTGGTGGGACCTCACCCTTGGGTGCTCAACCTCCCCAGGCCGTGACGGAGCCCACCCACCACCCTCCCACCGCCACTTGCCAGCAGCTCTGGGTATTTATTTTCTTACTCTGTTTTGCCAACAAAGCTACTGGCAAGCACAAGCGGAAAGAAGTAAGTGTTGAAGGCCTAACCATTTCTCACAAGTCTTCAGAGAATCCATTATTTTGCATTTATTTCACAGGTTTTGAAAGGGTTTTTTCCCCCCCTACAGAGCACCCAGACTCCTTCCACCCATCTGCTCAGCCGGGCAGCAGCTGCAGTACAGGGAGCTGGACTTGCAACTCCATCAGTCCTCAAAAGCTTTAGGAAAGCGAGAGGAGGGAAGTGGGGGGACCGGCACCCCAAGGTCCCCCTGAGGCTCTGCTCCAGCCTCTGCCACCCAGACCGGAGCCAGCTCCTTGCAAAAGATACAGGAATCAGCACAGGTGTCAGAGAGCAACTATTTCATGACAGTGTAAAGTGCCAAGTCACAAGTCCCACCTGCAAACTGCCCCCCAACTCCAGCTGGGACCATCAAGGAGGAAAAAGCAAGGAAATGACCCCATTTCCAGCGCGGAGGTGCCGGCACACCCCTGGGCTAAGCCAGCCCTGCTTGGAGCTGGAGAGAGAGATGCTCCGCTCGCCCTCCGAGGTATAAATAGCATGACACGACGAGCCTTTCCCTAATTGCGTTCCTTCCAGTTGGAAAAGGAAAACAGACGGTTTCTCTGAGGCCAGGCAGGGGCAAGACATCAGCCTCGGCCCCGGAGAAGCTAGGGCTCTTCTGCTGCAGGAGAGGGGTTTTTCAGCCTGCACAAGCAAGGAGGAGCCTGCACGGCTTCGGGAAAGGGTCTTCTCCCACCCGAAAGGCAGGGGCCCGCGGCTGAGAGCTCCCTGCCTTTCCCCAAGCCCTCCCAGGGATGCAGATCGAAAACATCTAGTGCTGCTGCTGCTGCAGGCAGGAGTTAACCTTAGAGCTCAGGGCTGAGTTTCACAGCCAATGCCACCGGCTGAGCACCCGCCAGCTCTGGGGTACCACCCCAGCACCCCTCCAGCTCCAGCCTGGCACCCACACCTCCGTCCCTGGGCACATAGCCAGCCCGAGAGGAGCCCACGGGAGAGGAAGGCTGTACAGGAGATATAACAGGCAATACCTCTACTTCCCCCACAGAGGATGTTATTGCAGCCAAGGCCATCAGGCCACACTTATCTTCTTTCTGCCAGCAAGTCAAAAGCCACAGTACAGTCACTAAACCCATCCTTCCAGGCCACAAGTGGGGATCCCCTTTCCCCACTGCCCCCGAGCCATCGCCCTGCACCACCCCACAGGGATGGAGAGCTCAGCCGAGCCCCCCGGTCCTGCATCGCTCCCCGCTCGTTGGCTTAACGAGTCCCTCTCCCGAGTTCTGCATACTTTGACAGGCCCTGGCTTTATTAATAGCTCCGCTGACCTTGTTTGTGCCTGCTGGAACACTTCACTTTTCCCACAAGGCAGCAATAATCCCATCTGCTCTGAATTTTACCCTACACCAGCGAGCAAGGCTTGATTTCGGGGGGCAGGCAGCGTGGGAGCTTGCTGCCATGCCCTGCAGCGTTAAGGACAGCTTTGCAACAGCTCCCTTAGCCAGTGGGCAAGCCCTGGCCAAGCCACCACGCTGCCTTCATCCCAGGACCATCACACCACTCTGGTCCAAGCATCCTTCCCACTCCCAACAGCCCTCGGCTGCTTGGGCGCATCCAAATTCAGGCAGCACACGGTAGGATGGAGATGAGTGGCACCGTGTCCACCCCAGGGAAGCATCCAAGGACAATTCCATGTCTCTCCCCTTGATGCCAGCCCACAGCAAGGACGGCAAGCAGCCCCAGCTCGCCCTCGTACAAATCACGGGTCTGACTGCCCCACATCCCCCATGCAGAGGCTGAGCAGACCCTCCTGCTCCATCAAAGCAGAGGGACCAGGATGCAGGGGACCAGCTTCCCAAGTTGTCCCAGTCCCTGGGAGGATGGGACCGAACCCCAGGGACGTGGGAACGAAGCCCACTTTGCACAACAGCACTGCTCACCTGCTGCTACACAGGACTTTCCTCTCTCCCACAAAAGGAGCCCACACCCAGCACCTCCTCAGGCCAGGGCAGCGAAGCTCCGCGCAGCACCTTCCATCCCATACGGCAGCTCCCTGCCTGTCTTTATCCACCACATTTCTCTTCATCCCCTCAGACAGCCGTTCGTTCTCCTGCTGCGCAATGCAATTTATTTCCCTGGCAAAGGGAGTTAAGGGCTCGGTGCCAGGCTAAACGCACGATGCAGCCGTTCAGCTGGTGGCATCGGGTTCCCCAGCTGCCCCCCTCACTTTGCAGAGGCAAATACCAAAAGCAGGAGAGCAAAAGGTCAAAACCAGCTGGATCCCACCTCCAAGATCATTTTCCTTCTCAACCCAATGCAAAAGTCCAGCTGGGGAGGGAGCCGCGCTTCCAAAGCTTAGGTCAACTAAGGCTTTTCTTTCAGCCTCCTCTTGTGGTTGGAACCCAAAGAGGAATATTTCCAGCTGGGATAAAATTAGCTTACTATTTAGCATCAAAATCTGCTTAGTTGTTGACTTGACCGGCACGGTTTTACAGCTAGCAACACAGTCAAAGGCTACTTTGCCATTGAGTTTTCCAAAGCTGGCTTCCCAGCTGCACCACGATATTATTTATCAGCTAAATGAACCGACAGTACTTTCGCAGGAATGGAGGAAAAA
>NW_009619675.1:7804-15114 GCF_000690535.1 Cariama cristata
AAATATATATTTCATCAAGTTAATGAACAAATTGCTGCATCTGTTTCTCTCCAGCAGCTGCTCGTGGGGAGAATTTGCCTGCTGTGGCTTTTGTTTTTTTAATTAAGGCTGGATTGCTGCTTCCAGCTGCCCCCAGCAGCGTCTGCTGGCTGAAGAGGTTCATGTCCTGCATGGCCCACCATCACCGGCAGCACTCGGGCTTTCACGGCCGCAGTCCTTCTCTCGGAGGGACAAGGCTCGCCAGAAAGAACCACGAGGTCTATCAGACCTGGTGGGGTAACAGCATCCTTGCCCAAAGGCTCACCAGCACAGGCATTGGGGTGGGGAGGCAGCCCCCAGTTTGGGTGGGCAAGCCCAGCCCTTCCCGAGGAGATGGTGTGGACTTCACAGCCTCCATTTCTCCACCCACCGGTGCAAATCCTTAGAGACACATAAAAAGCAAGTTACCGCCAGTGTCCTCCACCTCCATCAGCACTTTTCATATGCTCAACATCTCACCATCTTCTGAAGGCAACAGCTACCAGGTGCTGGTGAAGCCAGGCTTGAGCCCCCCCCACGCCAGGAGCACAGGTAGTACCTACAACAACCCCGTGTCACGCAAGACTTGCTTGCGAGGAGCCCAAAAGAGTGTTTTATCACCTGCTTACAGAGCGGCAGAAGGTGGGGGCACCTCTGCCATCAACCCAGAGCGCTCATCACCTTGCCGGGGACACCGCCACACTCTGCAGACAGCCTGTCCCGGTTTCGGAGCCCAGGAGGACTAGACATAACTCCCCAACCTTCTCCTGAGCATCCATTCACTACTGGCTTTTTTAATCGGAAAAGGAGTTTATTGTTTGCTCCTTTTCCTAGCTATGCCGTATGCCTTCAGTGCACCTCCGTGCCATCTCTGCTTCTTCAGCCACCACCCAAATCCCAGCCCCTGCTACCAGCACTGCCTACGGAAATGGTGTCTACATCATCGGAAAACATCATTTAACATCACATTTTTATCCCATTTATAGTTCATTTAACCCTGTCTGACCTTTTAAAGCCGGAGGGAAGTCCCTTCTCAAGCAAGAAAAGCACCTCAAAAACATCTCAGGGGCATCACCTGATGATTTTCTGTCCTTCTGGGCAGCCAAAACCACCGCGCCAAGCTGCTGGCAGTCACCACAGGGCTGGAGCTGTCTGGGCAGCGGGGGCTCGGTGCCCCCAGCCATGCCCTGCAGCCCTGGGCAGCTGCAGCCTCCGAGCAAGACCCAACACAGCAGCAGTGGTGGTGATGATGGTGGTGGTGGGATGAGCTCTGCCAGCACCAGGCACCCAAAATCTCCCCGCACACCCAGAGTTGCTGCTTCCTCGCCCATTAAAAAAAATAGTCGGCACAGCCCCGATATCCAAACTGGGCATCTCCCTACAAGATCACAAAGCTCCAAGATGACAGCTCCTCCAGGTTGATACAAGCCCCGTTGGCCCTCTGGGCTTACCTGAGAGCAGGTCTCCATCCAGGGAAGGTAGCGAAGTCACCAGGGGACAGCACACAATCAGAGGATGCTCCAAAGCAGCAGTAAGTCTTGCTAGCAGCTTCGATGGAGGAACCCAAAGCATCATCTGGAAGCAAGAGGAGAGTCCTTCTTACCATCTACAGGAGGTTAACGTCAAGAAGGGACGTCAGCACCACGGGAACACCTGACTCCATCGGCCCATGGCAGCAGGACTCACAGTCCCAGAGCCCCTTCCCCAGGCCACATCCCCTCAGAGAGATGCTCCCCAGGATGTCCAACCCCAAACCCACTCATGAGAGGATGGTGGAGGCAGCAAGGAGCCAAGCCACCCTCCTCCTGCACTTTAACTTCTGCAGACAACACAGCCACCCCAGCTTCCCTCATTTTAACAGCAGTCCCTGGGCAGGAACCACCTCTCGGTGCCCAGCACAGCCCATAACCCACCCCTCTGTCTCCAAAAAGCACCCTTCCCTAGAAGCACCCCCAAAGGCAGGGAGATGCTCCAGCACAACCAAGGAAGCCTTACCTACCCCCTCACCAAATGCCCTACTCCCCCCAGCGCAGCCCCCAGGCTATTTAAGGGCTCTGGACGAGCCAATGCAGCCCACCTGGCCCCACACATGGTTCCCATCCAAATCACGATGGAGGGTGGAGAAAGCCAGCCTCAACCCAACGTGCCCGCGGCTGACCGTGTCCCCTGTACTGTAGCTCGGGAGGGGTAGGATGGCGGGGGCAGGTTTGGGGTGGGAGAGCCGAGACGTGGGCTGTGACCTGAAGAAATTGGGGTTTGGCAGCTGCTCTGCTTCTCGCACAGCTTGCTGGGATGGCACAAACTCCCCCGGTTTCACTTTTAACGTTCACCGCTCGCCCATCAAATGGCGCTGAGCAGCAGGACCGAGACAAGGGGTGCGGTGCTGTCCGGGGCAGGGGCACCCCTGCTCACCCCACAGAGGTTCAGCCATGAAGGAGGGGCTCTGCTATGTCGGATTTCAGTTTTTGTGCAAAAATTTAAGTCTCCCACCTCGTGGGTAGGTAACAGGACCTCCTCCCATCCTGCTGCTGGGCACCTCTGAGAGCGGTCTGGCTCCGTCCTCTTCCTAAGGACCGCAGCGGATGGCAGGGAGAGCCCTCCGTGCCTGGACCCTGCCCAGCCCAGGGGCACTGTGCTGGCCTTGCTCCAGCTCATCCCAGCCCTTCCAGTACTGCGGAGCCCAGACTGGGACCAGTTCTCCCCTCACACGCTGTGACCAAGGGGAACCCAGCCTCCCCTCGTACCACAGAAGTATGGCAACACCGGGGCTGCTAAAGACCACGATTTTTGTAACAGAGACCCCAAGGCTCACACATCCAGACATCTGACCCTTGGTTTGCCTTGCTCCAGCTCATCCCAGCCCTTCCAGTACTGCGGAGCCCAGACTGGGACCAGTTCTCCCCTCACACGCTGTGACCAAGGGGAACCCAGCCTCCCCTCGTACCACAGAAGTATGGCAACACCGGGGCTGCTAAAGACCACGATTTTTGTAACAGAGACCCCAAGGCTCACACATCCAGACATCTGACCCTTGGTTTTTAGCATTAAATCATAGTTAAAACTCAGCCAGGAATTTTCAGAGTACATGCGTAGGAGAGCACATCATACATAGTGTAATTTGTTTTAATAGAGACGTTATTTTACATTTATTTATAGCAGTGAGAAAAGTGCTTCAGGAACAGATACTCCAGTAAAGGCAAGCTACAGTGATTCTGTCATCCCAGTCCTAACATTTCAGGCATAAAGGGGCACTGTCAAATTAAGAAGAAAAGCTGTTGTTTAACAGTAGAACAAGTTAAAAACAAGTAGCTGTATTGTGAAGAGTAACTGGGCGCTTTTTTTTATATATTTGATTTCATTATTGGAAACTATTTGCGTGTTCTGAAATTCTCAGCAATTAGGAACTTTCTGTAATACTTAAGACCACAAACACCTTGGGCAGGACATTACATGAAGAAGGGTGGGAAGGTTTCTTGTTTTTTTTTTTTGTTTTTTTGTTTTGTTTTTTTAAAAGCACTTCTCTGTCCTCCATTCTCTTCCCCCCATTGAAATCAGGTACCATTAAAAAACCCCAAAACCACAGAAAATTGGTCCCCGCACTCTCGAGTGCCTATGAACTGCTGTTACTTTAGCAAACACCCCAGGCTCAGCCTGACGTCAATCCTGACAGCAGTACACGCCTCACTTAGCGTACTTAACCATGAAAACATCAAGCTACGTACGTGTTCAAAACCCTCTGATGCCTTGGCCTTTTTAAGAGAATAAAGCAATCTGAGGAAGAAATGGGTGTAAATGCGACTGCGGCTGGCAAGGGAATTTGAGTGAGGAGGCAGCAGGTCAGAGGGGTGGCTGGGGATGAAGGGCAGCCTCGCGGCTTGATTTTTAGGCTGTTCATCACACCTACGCAGGCAGGCCAGCCAGCCTTGTTTCGGAGTGAATTCTGCACGCACACCATGTGCACACGTGTCAACAGATCAAGCCAAAGGATGCAATTTCTGCAGGCTTAGTCTCTCCAGCCACGTGCACTGATGGCTCCAAGGCCCTAGAACAAACACGTCATTTAAAGGGAACAAAATGTACTCACATAAAACTCTGCGGATGTCAGCTTTATGTAAAAAGGCCATGCTCAAAGCTACCGATTTTCCCCAACAGCTGCAACCAGAATAGCTATACCTCCACCTCCTGTTACGCTCACAACCTTCAGCTGCCCCAAAACATCTTCTGCTATGTCAGCTGCTTATCACATCTCATTTTGCATCTCATTAGTTATTCTTCTAGGTTGTCTCTTCTCTGACACAGGGAACAGCTTTCCTAAAGGGTGCCATTCCCTCTAGAAACTAACCTTCAGTGGGCATCACGCTGCTCGATGGGGAATTTCCTGAAGGGCCTGACTGCCCTGTGCCCCAGGTACTAGGGAGGGGGCCACAATTAGCAAAAATCCTTTGCACCAGCGTTAATTAAATCTTCTAACCATTTCACCAGTGCTGTGACTACTCTGAATACATTTTTACATTTGAATACATTTGAATACAAGTGGGGTTTTTGTTAAATAGATAGTCTTTTCTATGGCAAAGTCTTCCTCATCCAGTCAAACGCAATGTGTATCTTGGTCACTGCTCCTCCAAAGGCAGCCGGCACCTTCCATCTTGGGTTGTATTGTACGATTCGCAGTTTTTGCACTTCATGCCTAGGAGATGGAATTGCACCGTAGACCGGGCACTGCAGTCATTGCAAAGGATCTATACATGTAGAAAAGAGAGAGAGAGAGGTTTTAGCATCAGCAGGACACTCAACAATATACTACAACCATGCTTCCAGCAACCACAGAACTTGTTTGCCATCAGGGGACAAAGCACAAAATATCTTTGCTTAGAAGTCAGCAGGGATAACTTTTCCATTTGTTAACTGATTAGATCACACTGTATAATCACAGAGAATTTACTTTTAGTGTGGTGAGGCGACTCCTTGCATAAGTCAGGGGTAGACATGCTTTGGCTTCTCCTCTTGATGTAGGAAACCACCAGAGAAACCCTCAAGTGAAAATGAGAGCAGATTAACAGCAGCTAGCAACATTAGCCACTCTGCTGGGCAACACAGGCAAGCAAGCTTTCTTACCAAAACAGGCAGTAATGAGATTTTTTCCAAGTATCCTGACTCCAAGAGTTGGAGGGATGGGTTGTCTAAACCATAACAGATGCATCTAAACATTAATGACCAATGCCGTTTAATTCAGCGTTACCTGCAAACAGCGACCAGTTTCACAGTTCTGAGCTAACACAAAGAAACAGAAAGAAAACAGAAGTGCTAGCCTTGCACAAATCAATAGCTGAATAATTTTGCAGAAAATCCACCATCTTTAGTCTGGAACATGAAGTTCCAAGCTGTTAAAAAAACAAAACCAAAATTTTTTCCTGCTTTTTGCTATGACAGTACCTAACACTACTGGAGAAGGCAAGATGCTTCCGAAGTACTACCAAGCCATTTCTCTGCTGTGTGATACCCCAACGCTAAGAGGTTGTGGTTTTTTGGAGTGCAGGTGGGGGGTGCTTTTTTTGTGTGTTTATAAACCTAGCAGATAAATACCATAAGCCTACGCACAACATTTCTTCATCATTCCCTAGCCGTCGGGTTGACTTCTGACCCAGGACGAGTTCATGGTGCCCTCTGCTGCCAGTAATGCAAAGGCACGGATCTGCCAAGAACCGAGACATTGCTGCAAGCTCATCTCTTACCTCCACCATCATGTTCTGATACTCCGTGGGCATAGGAGTCTGCGCGACTTCGTCATCTAGCTGACGCCAGTACCTTGTCATATCTAAAGCCGAGTGCATGCACAAAGGACACCTGTAACCTCTGGCAAAAAGGAGAAAAAAAAAAAAAAAGTCTAAATGTGAAGATGCAGTGGGGGTGATGAAAAAAGTCCACCCAAAAGGACAAGTTTTCCATCATACCAGTCAAAGAGAAACACCACGCATCAAGAAATTCTTGCAAACAGAACTGGAAATTAAAAGCCCCTTATCCCTTTAGGAGTTGGCTTTCAGTTATTTGGTACAGGATTGGCATCACGATCTTTGCCTCTTGAAGTAATCTTTGACCTACACCAATATTAGAAAAGAGATGTTCAGAAATACTTACTCCTTTAGCATGTCCTCGTAACATGTTCTGAAAAGAAAACGCAATGAGAAGTTCAGCACGAAGAATACAATTACTGACTGGTAACAAAGGGTGTGGTAACACACAGCTATTCCCAAACCAGAAGTTAAAAAACATCCTGAGCCCAAGAGAGAAGAAAGCTTCCCAGCAAAATTACCAGGTACTTTAGCAAAAATACAGTTACAGACTAACCAGGCCTGAATAAATGCCACACACAAGGCAGCGGCTATTCCCCTTTCTCAAGTATCTGCGATGCTTTACCTGTGAAGAAGGTGACCACATGGAAGAACATGAGCTCCAACACGAGATGTGTGAATATCCTGTTTCGAGGCAAGTATCAGACAAGAGACAGAAAAATTAACTCAAACTCAGTCAAAAATACCACCACACACAAATCCAAGAGATGAAAAGAAACAGCTCACCTCCAAACATATCGGACAGTCCTGCCTGGAGACATTTTCAATACACTTTGTAAAGACACACACAAAAAAAGAAGTTATTCTACTGCATGGATATCTGCATTTTGCTAAGTTCTAAAACTCCTTTAGAACGGTAAGAAAAGATGTATGAAACGTTACTGTTTGCATTCAGGTTTGAAGTTCTGAGAATTAACAGATGGCTCAGCATGTTAAAAACCAAACAGCTTGAACATATACACAAGAAAAGGGCTCTCAGAACTCCCACAGCGGCAAGCAGCTTGGCTTTTCCTATACCGCAGCAGTAACAGGAGCTCAAACTTGCACACTGTCAGGTCTGCAATCAACAGCTCCTTTCAAAAGAAGAGAAGGAGACCGAGATATGTATCGCCTATAGCTTTAACTGCTAGCAAAGCCAGCCCAGAAACCCTCTGTGCTGCTGTCAGGTGCACCCAGAGAACCTGCTGCTCCCCCCGTCAGTATGGCCTTGGACGGAGCTGAGGCACTGTCAGATTTCATTTTCAAGTTTCCTTTTTCTAATATACAGAGTTAACTAGTGTATTCTTACCTTATGCTTTCCTCGAAGACTCAAACTTAGGCATAAATTGCATTTTGAACAGTGGAAAAAATCCTCCTTTGGACCAATCCTGAGGAGAAAAGGGTCAGGCCACGGCCGGCTCCCCCCGTTCCGTTCCGACCCGGCCGGGGCAGGGGCAGGGGCAG
>NW_009619676.1:0-641 GCF_000690535.1 Cariama cristata
CAAGAACAGGTCAAATCCACAAGCCAAAAAAATTAGTTTTTTACACCTGTTCAAGCACAGTTTTTGCAAGAGCAGAGAAGAACACCACCGCAGCCAGGGCTGGTGGCTCTGGCAGACCCCAGCACCGTGGGCAAGAGGCTCTGCCGTTTGGCAAAGCGCGGCAGCGCCGAGCCCTGCCGCTTGTGGCAATGTGCCGAGGGGGGCTGGGGGCAAAGCAAACCGGCACCGGCAGCCGGCCCGCGCACAGCTCGCCACTTAAACCACAGGTCACCAAACAGGGAGCAGAGTTATGCTTCAAACAGGTTTTTTTCATTTTTATTTCAGGGGTATCGGCCGACTGAAGAGAGGGAAGAGGGAGGGACGTGGGGGAATGTCTGCGGGATGGAGAAGGAGTAGGGAGAGGGGCTGGAGGGGAACGGAGGAAGGAATTGCACTTGGAGAAGCTGCACAAGGCCGGCAGCAACGCAGAGGACCTTGCTTTGGCAGCTCCTGGAGACGCTCCCCCCCAGCCGTCACCTGTCTCCTGCTCCTTTTTTCCTCCATCAGGTGAGGAAACGCTCCTTAAACCCGGCTGCTCACCCAGCAGCGGCTCCGCACGGTCCCCGCTGGAGCCCATTTTGTTTCCCGTCTCCCCCTCCCTG
>NW_009619676.1:707-1212 GCF_000690535.1 Cariama cristata
ACGGGAGGAACCCAGAGCCGTGGGTGGGGAACAGACATCTCACAGTGCTCCTGGGGCAGCGGAGTTGGTCCTGCTGCATCTGACCACCATCACAAAACCCACCACGGCTTGGGATCTGGTTACTTCGCTCTCCAGGCAGAGGCTCCTCGGGAAGAGCAGGAGGCAAAGGGAGGAGCGGGAATCCCTCAGGCGGTGCAGCGAAGCCAAAGCAGGAGGAAGCATCTTCACCCTCTGGCGTTGTGGGAACGGCTCCTGTTGCGGCAGGGTAAGGTTTTGAGCAATCCCCATGGTTTAGGAGGCATCGCTTGATTCAGCCCTTCCAAAGCGGGACCAGAGACCGGGCTCTTCTCAGCCGATCCCTTCGCTGAGCCAACACTCATCGTGTCGAGAAGCGTTTCGAAGCCAAGGAGCCCAAGCCCAAGCACTCCCTGGAACAAACTCTCCAATTTCCACCCGGTTGCCTCCCTCAGAGCAGCGTGTGGCTCCTGTGTGGGACCAACTGCCG
>NW_009619676.1:1241-1636 GCF_000690535.1 Cariama cristata
CCCTGGCCGCGGGGCAGGCCCGACGTCCGCGCCAGCACCGGGAACTGCTGACTGCTTGGCTTCGCCATCCCCTCCCGAGGCCTCCAGCAGGCACAACAGGTTCTGCCTGGGGCGTGTTTTCCCTGAGCATTTTTTGAGGAGAAATTGGCACCGATGATTGCGCTAGCCGGAGCACTGCAAGGGGGGATTTGTGGAGCAGACTCCAGGGAACCCGGCCGCAGACAGGACAAGGCCGGCCGGCACAGCGCTGAGAGGGGAAAGGACCCCCTCCTGCTCAGCTCCTAAAGCTCTCCGCGCATCCCGGGTGCTTGAATTGCAGAGGCACTCGCAGCCTCTGGCTCCCCGTGCCGAAAATCTGCGAGGCAGGGCAGGGTGCAGCGGCTGGGGCTCCCGCG
>NW_009619676.1:1670-2203 GCF_000690535.1 Cariama cristata
GGCGTGCACCGTGCTGGTCCCGTCACGTGTGCCGGGGCACGCTTGGGTAAAAGAGCGGCGGCAGCTGCAAAGCTGCAGCCGTGCAAGGAGCGTGCACTCACAAGCGAGCAGCACAAACCCTGCGCTGAGCAGCAGGGCTTGTCCGGCTGGAGCGGCAACGGCTCATCAACCCGGCTGAGCCGGCCCGAGCTGCCAAAGGCATCGGCGCTGCCGAAGGCACGGCAGCTCTCTCCCAAAGAGCTGCCCAGGCTTCGGTGCGCCAAGGCCTCCCCGGGCAGCGTGGCATCCGGAGCTGCTAAATCAACCTGTTTGCTAACTCAGCTCCAGGACCGGCGAGAGGCCTGGGGATTGTTAGAACAAGAGTTAACGCCGGTGTTTGCACACACTGTCCCTGTACTCTGGGACGGGGAAGTTGTGCTTTGGTAGCCGAGCTTTAATTAAAAACAAAGCAGGTGCACGAAGACAAAACTCCGGTGAGATTTTGCCTATGCAGATGAGAAAGCTCTAGAAGCCTCAGTAAAAGCACAGCCAGG
>NW_009619676.1:2222-2555 GCF_000690535.1 Cariama cristata
CAGGCAACCACCCAACATCTCTGGAAGCAAAACAGCCCTCCCTGGTTTTAAGAGATCAGTGACCATTTAGGCATCAGCACAAACGCTTCCTGATGGGCGCTTTTCCAGGAGATCCAGCCAGCCCAGCTCTTCCAGCCTCAGAGATGCCTCTTCCCATTTTGGACAACTTAATACCAACAGGCAGCACCGGACAAGCAATACCTGGCACACTTTGTTTTTCTTTTCTCCTGACCTTGCGTACCCTTCGTCGGCACCTTGCCCCAGACCTCAGCAGCAGTTCGCTGCAGCAGACAACGGTTTGGATGGAGAAACCCACCCTGCAGACCCTCTCCC
>NW_009619676.1:3135-8994 GCF_000690535.1 Cariama cristata
CCAGCTGCCCTCCCCGGCCCGGGGCAGGAGCCAGCAGCTGCCCCTGCACGCTTGCAGCCGCACACCGCAGCTCCCCGAGGCCCTGACCCTTCTCACACAGTTCGCTAATATTCAAAACACACGCTCTGATTTTAGTCTTGCAACTGTTCATAAAACGCCTATTAGAGCCCTCTTCCCACCGAGCCAGGGCTTTGCGCTCGCTCGTTCTGGGTCTGAGCAGTCAGGAGCCGGCAGATCGGGAGCACAACTGCCAAAGGCAGGAAACAGCAGGGAGCTTACGGCAGTCCACCAAAGCCAGAGGTGTTTCAAAACGTTTTGGCTTCCTTCCTGCCATGCTCACCAATTTGCAAGGAAGTTACGCAAGAACTTCAAGGTCTACGCAGCAACTGGCCAGACCTTCATCCTCACAGTGTTTACCGCAAGCTCGGAGCACAGGCTGCGCCCAGAGCTGTTATCTCCTGCCCCTTGCTGCTGCTTGCTTCTTCTATGCCAGCAGAGAGGTGTTTCAAAACGTTTTGGCTTCCTTCCTGCCATGCTCACCAATTTGCAAGGAAGTTACGCAAGAACTTCAAGGTCTACGCAGCAACTGGCCAGACCTTCATCCTCACAGTGTTTACCGCAAGCTCGGAGCACAGGCTGCGCCCAGAGCTGTTATCTCCTGCCCCTTGCTGCTGCTTGCTTCTTCTATGCCAGCAGGAGCTATGCCCTGCTTCCACAAACAACATTGCAGGACAGCAAAACTTCACTGAAACTCCCAAATGCTCAGAAAACGACTGCTGAAGGGTCTGCCTGCCTATTGCAGCCTTTCCTCTGTTTGCTTTCTGCAACACCCTGGTTCCCATCTCAAACAGGTTCAGAAAGCTCAAATACCTGCTCTAAAAGAACTTTTAGATTGCACCTTCTGCTTTGACACTGGTGGGCAATCCCTGCTTGCATCACTGCAGTTACAAGAGTTCAAACTTAAATCCTTCAGGTATCTTTTCTCCTTCCTGGGCAACACCGATAACTGCAGAGAGAATCCCTGGTCGGTAAAGAGAGCACACCGTAACGTGCTCTGCCATCAGACGGGCCCCAGTGCTACGAGGAGCTGCTATATCCACTGGCACAGATTTGGCTCTAGGTAAAAAAAAAAAAATATGAGAAATTGCTCAAGATTTTCTGCATTTGGAGGATGCTGGCAGTCAAGACTCACCCTTCTTGCAGGCTTTCGGCTCTTTGTCTCGTGTTACTTTAGCACAGTGTTAAGTGCTTCCCCCACCCCTTTAAATCTTTTGAGTCACAAGCCTGTCTGGTGTTTGAAGATAGAATCAAGTTCCACTCTAACAGAGCTCCTCACTCGACGCCTGACAGGTAGGGACTTTTTTTAAATTGTGTTTAAAAAAACATCAGTATCTTCAATTTTATTTTTTTTTTTTTTTTAAATCAAGTTCCAACTCAGAGCAAATTCTCACACCAGAAAGCAAGAGAGCACTGTGACCCTACTGGAATAGTTGGCACAATTCTACTTTAAGTTAGTGCTGGGAGCACTAGTTTAAGCCCAGTTCTCTGCTGAAAGCTCCCTGCTCCATCGCGTGGTTGGAAAGAGGTTACAGCACAAGTGAAGTAGTCTTAGTTAATAACCAGAAACGTGTTACTATGCAAAAGCAGTTAGGAATAAAAGCTACCATCTCATCTCTTCCCAGAAAGCCACCAGCTGCTGTAAGCCCACTGTTTTGTAATCGTTTGCTTTTCTTCTGGGCTGAAATGCAGAATAGTCAATATGGCCGTTAGAGTCTGC
Source organism: Cariama cristata (assembly GCF_000690535.1). Classification (NCBI taxonomy): domain Eukaryota; kingdom Metazoa; phylum Chordata; class Aves; order Cariamiformes; family Cariamidae; genus Cariama; species Cariama cristata. The sequence goes on from NW_009619676.1 coordinate 4,913, forward strand.
TGGCGACCAAGAGAATCTGGCAGTGTCAAAAATCTATAAACAATGTTTTTGAGGTATTCCAGGTTGGCTCCCTCTCTGCTCTTATCTCTGAAATTCTTCTCGATTTTGCTTTGAAGTGCGGATACCTCTTCCCGGTGCTTCTCCTCCTCAGCCAAGATTTTCTCCTGGAGCTGGTGAACTTGCATTTCCAGCTTGTGCTTCTGCTTCCTCAGTGCTACAATTTCCACTTCTTTGCGAGCCAGCTGCTCCGCGTACAAGAAGAAGGTGGGCTCACTGGTGGCAGAGAGATGAAGAGCCTGGGGGAGAATCTCTGAGGAATCGTTACCTGGCAAGCCATTGCCAGTAACGTCAGTCCCTGACGCTAGGTAGTTTTTGGATCCTTGAAGCCCGTAAGGCAACGTGACAGATCTCAGCTGCTCCAGCTCTTGGTCCTTTTCCGCCAGCACCGCCAGTGCTCGGTCCCGCTGTTTGTGCATCTCCTCCTCCAGCTTCAGTGCCCGTTCCCTGTAGTCCAGCTGGCATCGCTCTAATTCCTGCCTATGAATTTGCTGCAGCTGGGACAACTCTTGCTTCTTGGCTTCCAGGTCTTGCCGGTGCTGCTTCTCCATTTCATCAGAGGACAGCTGAAGCACAAGGTATTTCTCTTTCAGGTCAGCCAGCTGCTCTTGAGCTTCCTCCAGTTCTTTAGCCAGATTGCCGTCTTTGGCCGACTTGTTCTTGAGAACCACTTGTGCCCTCATCTTGTACCTTTCAAACTCTTCCTTCAGCTGCTTCAGCTCCTGCTGATAGTACAAAGCAGTGGCCTTCTCGCCATCCCCAGCCTCGGTGCCCTTTGGCAGCTCCAGCTCACACAGCTTCTCGATGTCCAGAGAAGGCTGACTCTTCTTAGCTGCTGCCTGCAAGAGCTTTTTCAGCTTCTCCATTTTATCCTTTAGAACATTAACATCAAGATTGGCTTCTTCTACGTGAATATCAACAGGGGATCGGCTGGAGGCAGCGATGGCCAGGGTTTTGTTCTCCAGGTCCAACTGTACGATGCGGTCCTTTAGCTTCTGAATGACCACTTGGTCTTTCTGCTTGGCCTTTTCGTAAGTGCCAAGTAGTTCGGACACTTCGGAGACCTGGCCCTCCAAGTCGGCCACTCGCCGCTCCTCCATCTGGGTGTGCTGGCGGAGCTGCTCCTCTGCCTGTGCAGCCTGAGAGCAGAGAGACACAGCAGGGTTAGATCAGCTCAACACTCTGGGCAGGAGCTCTCCGGTTTACGCAGGGGCTTAATTCTGCTCTGCTGAACTCCAAAGAAGCGTGGGGCCATCCTTTCCCCTAGACTCCTATACAAGCCACCACACTGACTTGCCTTTTTGGACATTTGTTTATTTTGGGATAAATTAACTAAAAGTATTTTTGCTTTTGTTCCCTGCTCTGCAGAGTTCCCGTTACCAGCGTTATTTGCATTGCTGTAGGTGCCTGGGGGGGTAGGAAGCAGCAAACTCACATCACAATCTGCTACAGGATTTTTTTAGAACGTGCATGTGCTCTAAAGCTTTCACGCATAACTGCAATTTACTTAAATCCTATGCTCTGTTGCACTGACATTGCTATAATTCAGTTGTTTCTGAGTAGCTACCGCAAACACCTGGTGTCTACAGTTTTTACAGCTATTGAGATCTGACTGACTGATAAGTACTCTGGACTTGACGATCACCATCGTGAACTAAAACACCGCCAGAGTCAGGTCACCTTCACCTCTGTCAGAGAGAAGCTGTTAGAGACCAATTCCAAGAAAAAAAATAAAAAAGGCAAATTGCATTAAACCAGCCTGATGCTTCAGATTAGAAAGCAGAAAAATTGTTCCAGAGTGCAAGGAGATGAGGAAGATCTCATCCCAGAGCGTTTCCAGATGCAAATTCAGTTACTGGTGCCAAACCCCCAATGCCAACCCCGAGCACATTGCCCCACAACCCACAGAGTTACGCAGGTTCCTCTTTTCCACCACATCCCCCTTTCGAGCTCTTTGCTCTCTCCCTGTGTGCACACAGGCTAGAGCCTTTCTCCTGTATTTACCTTTCTTAGTTCCCTACAGCACGCCGAGTTTCCCCGAAGAAGGTTAGTTCTGATGAGCTCCTGTAATTGTGCCTTGTGTTGCACTTACATACTTTACAGAGACAAGACCACACTCACTGCCGTAGTGGGGCAGAGGAAAGGTCTCTCCTCCCAAGCTCAGCCACTGTCACACCAGAGTAACGTGTCCAGAACCAAACGACACTGTGGAGGACAGTCACCGTGTCATCACCTCCCAAATCCAATGGTCACCACCCCCTCATTAATGATTTATCCGCTGTATCACAAACAGCTTTTATTTTCCCTGGAACTATCATCCCATCAATCAAAGCCATGATGTTCTCATCTATTTCAAATCTCTTGGCCTCTGAGGGGCTGGGGAAGGAGAATTTGTGCTCCTCCAGCCTCAAACCCTGCCCCAGTCGCTGCAGATACATCCCACAGAGTGAGCTGCTCCAGGGCCCAGACAAGGAATTACCTTCTTCATCTCTTGCAACAGCTGCACTTGGAAGTGGTTCTTAAGGCTGGCCATCTCCTCCTGCAGATCTTGTATCCGGGGGTCTGGCTTGTTGTTCTCCTCCTGAACAGCCTGCAGCTCTCTCTTCAGGTCTTCCACCTCCTGGCTCAGCTGCTTGATCTGCAGCTCGTACCCCTCTGCGCGGTCAGCCATGCACGTCCTCCCGGCCAACGCCTCCCTGGTCTCCTCCAGCTTCAGCTCTGCATCCTGCCGCAAAGTCCTCTCGCTCTGCAGCAGCTTCTGTAGCTCTCGCAGCATAACAGCGTGGTCACTCTGTTCTTGGGCTCGGTCGTGCTGCTGCGTGATCAGACGGGCTTTGGTCTCAGCTAGCTGTTCCTGCACAGACTTCAGCTCCGTCTCCAACTTCTCAGTCTCGTCCTCTGCTTTCTTAATGGCATCATCCAGGTCCTGCTTCATCTTCTTCTTGTCTGCTTGGTACGAGGCTTCCATGCGGGACTTCTCCTGCGTGACTGTTGACAGAGCACTGGTCAAGGTGGCCAGCTGGGTCTTCAGCTGGAGCACTCGTTTATCGGCCTCACCAGCAGCAGATGACACATCCCCGCTGCTCGTGCTGACGCTGCTCTCTGAACCACTCGTCTCTTCAGATTTAAGAGAGGAAGTGGTGGCTGCAAGCTTATCATCCTCAGGCCCTGGTTCACCCTTGGTACTGGCCAGGCTGGCAGCAGTGTCTGCACTGGTAGCTGTCCCCATGCTATCTTCGCTGTGAACCGAGCTCCTGTCATCTGCAGAATCGGCAAAGGAAGAGCTGGAGCTAGCCACAGACACAGGCTGAGCACTGCTCAAGCCCATATCTGCCTCATGAGACACGGACAATACTTTCAAGCTGGCTTCCAAGGCTTCCTTCTCTTTGAGCAGGCTCTTGTAGGCTCTGACGACATCCTTCAGCCGAACCTGGTACTGAAGAAGCTGCTTCTTCTGCGATTCAATAGTCTCTAGAAGATCTTTTTTACTCGGGCCACCTCCAAAATTCATGCCAAATTTCTCCATGATTCACGCAATCTGAAAGGAGAAAAACAGCACACAGGCTAAACGAGCAGCAAAGACACATTTGCGATTGGCAGGAGCACGCGGCTGAGCAGGACCACCATCCTGAACCCTGCCCAGGCCACCACACGGTTAACAACTCTGCAGTGCATCTGTCACCAGGCGCTGAACCCTGCAAAGCGCCCAAGCACCCCAGGGGCTGCAGGGCTCAGTGCACAGGTCCGTCAGGCTCTGAGGGGAGATGTGCTGGCGGTAGGACTCGGATGCCTCAAGCTTCTCAGCCAGAGCCAAAGAAAATGCCTTAATGCCTCGTACAGCGGTGTCAGCCACTGCGGCCGCCCCCCCTCAGGTCAGTCAGAGTTTACATCTATACATCGATTTTCACTTCTCAAGAGAAACAACCCCTTGGCCTGTTCCTTGGCAGCACACCTGCACGCTGCGAAGGTAATCCAACGCTGCCAGCTCTGGGTGGGATCCCCAGCTCTCAGGGGTCCCCGTGGCA
>NW_009619677.1:0-611 GCF_000690535.1 Cariama cristata
AAGCTCTTAAAACCACACCCCAGTACTCATTCCTCTTCCTTTCTCCCTCCCTCCCCAAGCTCCTAGAAGATGACTTCCAGTTCATCCTTTGTGAGGGCTGCCGGCAGGAATCGTCCAACCTCAAGCTCCTCACCTGCCTCCACACCTTGTGCCTCAGTTGCCTGAGCAAGAACAAGCCCATCCAGCAGTGCCCCGTGTGTCAGACGGCCACCTCGCAGACCAGCGGCATCCCCGACATGGACAACCTGCTCTTCACCAGCTTGCAGGCCAGGCTGAAGGTCTACAAGGAGATCGTTGATGGAGTTGACTTGTTCTGCGACAACTGCAAGAAAGCTGGCGAGTTCTGGTGCTCTGAGTGCGAGGAGTTCCTCTGCACCAAGTGCTTTGAGGCCCATCAGCGCTACCTGAAGAGGGAGAGCCACAAAGCCAAGAGGGTGATGGACATCAGGGCAGGGTCTGCTAAGGACTTCCTGGAGGGCACTGGGAGAACCGGTAACTTGTTCTGCTCCAACCCGAACCACAAGAGCCAGACCGTAAGGTAGGTTGCTGATGGTACCAAACTGGGAGGGGTGGCTGATACATGGGAAGGCTGCGCTGCCATTCAGCGAGAC
>NW_009619678.1:0-761 GCF_000690535.1 Cariama cristata
TGCTCCCTGCTGAGCCCCAGGAGCACCCCTGGTCGTCGCTCTCAGCTTCTCTCCTGCTCTGGGACCTCTCTAGACGCGGGAAAGCAGCGGTGCTGAGCTCTGATCCCTCATTCAGCCCCCGGCTGGGGACCCCAGCTAGCTGACCCCTTGCAAATGGTGCCCCGAGTTTGCCTGCCACGGCTCTCTGTCCCCCGGGGCTGCTCCGGGGCTCATCCAGGAGGCACCGGCCGGGCAGATCGCATCCCACCCCACCGCCCTGCCCGTGGGCAGAGGGGTTCAAGCCCACCGCCGAGTGCGGGCAGGGAGCTGAAGCGCCTTCCTGCTGCCGGAGCCGGGGCTGGAGATCCTGGGTGGGTGAGGTCTGGCTCCAGAAAGGGACTGAGCTCTCTGCTTCCAGGGAAAATGGAAAAGGAGAGCATCCCTGCGAGAGGGAAGAGGTGTTGGACCCTTTCCCAGGTCACTGGGCACCCCCAGCCACTCCAGATAGCACAGAGAGGAAGAGGAGGGTGTTAAAAGGGGCCTGAGGAAGGGAAGCAGAGATGGGCCCTGCCTGACCCCCTCTGCCTGGAGTGCGGACCAGCGGGGTGTGAGCAGGCGTCTCCATTTCTGGTGTCAGACTGGTGCGGGTTGATGCAATGGGCCCTTGGATTGCCCTGACAGCCACTCCTCCACCCCAGCCCCCTGCTCTGCCCACCCTGCTCCTCCACCCCAGTGTCCGGTCACTCCAACTCCGCATCCGTGCTCCTCCATCCCAGCACCCA
>NW_009619679.1:0-4216 GCF_000690535.1 Cariama cristata
CTTCTCCAGACCCTGGTCCCAGCGGCGTGTCTTCAGGTCTGGTGCCTTCGCCTCCCCGCTCTCCTGGGGGGACAGGGACAGGTCACTAAGCTGGGGGCAACTAGGTCCCTGCCTGCACCCGGGGTGGGCCAGGGGTACCGTGGTGCCGCTCATGGCCTCTCTCCCACCCCAGACCTTACCTCTATCTTCTTGTTCTTCTCCTGGGCCACGTCCGACATCCCCTTCAGCACCTGCTTGGCCTGGTCGTCCTGGGCAGAGTCCTTGCGCCGACGGAGCCGCATCTTGCGGGCCAGCGGGTCCTTGGTGCCACTCCCTGGGGACGTGGCGATGGGGTGAGAGGCAGCCAGGACACCCATGCCTTGCGTGGGGTACGGCTCACCCAAGGCACTGCCCAAGGCAGGGAATGCCCCCCCTGTCCCTGCACGCTTACCTGCTGCAGCGGCTGCGACGGTGGCTGGGGAGGCTCCGGCCAGGCGGAGCTGGTTCTGCAGGGAGAAGTCGATGTTGTACCACTCCGACGTCCGATCCACCGGCTTCGGGGGCATCACTAGGTTGGGGTTTTCGCGCACGTCCAGGATCTGCCAAGGAGGGGACAGGAGACCTCACTGCTCCGAAGCACGGGCTCATGGGGACACGGAGGATGTGGGGTGGGACAGGAGACCTCCAGAGCACCCTGGGCTGCAGTGAGGTGAGGGGATGTGGAGGGAGCCCCAAATCCATCACCTGCCTGGGCTGAACCGTGTGCCAGATTGCAGGTATTGGCCCCAAAACCCCCTGTCCTCACCTCACCCCATCCCACCCTACAGCCTCGGGATCCCAGGGACACGCTGGGGCTGTAGTGGACTCAGGCTGAGGTGGAGAGGTGCTGGGCTCTCACCTCCACATCTGTCAGGAAGTGGATGGCCTCTGGCAGCGTCACCAGACGGTTCTTGTTCAGCACCAGCTTCCTCAGCTTGGAGCACCTATGGGACACAGAGACGCTGGTGAACGGCCAGGCCAGGGTGACACCCTGCCACCACACAGCCTCCGTGTTCCCTCTCGGGGACAGAGCAGATCCGGCTGGGAGCCGTCCCCTACCTGCACAGGCTCTCAGGGATGAGCTCCAGGTTGTTGTTGGCCGCCATGAACTCCTCAAGGTTGCTGAGCTTGCCAATGCCCGAGGGGATCCCATCAAAGTCGAGCTTGTTGGAGTTCAGGTACATCTTCTTCAGCTTGGTCAGCTTACAGATGGCTGACTGGGGAAGGAGATGGCGGGGTGAGGGAGAACCCAGTGGCATGGAAGCACGGGCAAGGGATGCCATGTACGGCAGGGACATACAGGCAAGGAGGTGAGCTGGTTGCGGGACAGGTTGAGGGTCTCCAGCTGGGTCCACTGGTCGATGCAGAGGGACAGCTCCGTGATCTGGTTGCTGCTGAGGTTGAGACGCCGCAGGCTGCCCAGGGTGTAGAGGCACTCGGGGACGCGGCTGAGGTCATTGCAGGACAGGTCCACGTCTGGAGGAAGACAACGGGGTGATGCCACCGGCCAGACCCACTTCAGGGCTCAGAGAGACCCTTGTGCACCGTGGGGCTGGGTGCTCCAGCCCTACCTGCCAGGTTCACCAGGCCCTCGAGGCTGGTGGGCAGATTGTTCTGCATGCGCTGGGTGTTCCTGAGGTGCAGGGTCTGCAGGGCCGTCATCGCCGGGAGCTGCCTGCGGACCACGGAGAACCAGGGAGCAGAGACAGCGTCAGGGCTGGAGCAGGCTCCTGGTCCAGCCCCGGTATCGTGGGATCCAGCCTGGAAAACGGGGTCTTACCGGAGCTGCGCGTGCAGGAGGGGATTGTTGTTGAGGATGAGAGTCTGGAGGTGGACCAGGCGTCTCATCTGCGGCGGGAGGCTCTCCAGTTTGTTGTTGCTCAGGTCGAGATACAGCAGGTCCGTCAAGTTGATGAAGAGCTGGTTGGGGATGGTCTCGATGCTGCGGGGATATGGAGATCTTCAGGGCTGCCTGGGACCTGCATCAGCCCCAGGTCTCCCTCGAAGAGGGGCAGGAGCAGGACCCAGAGTGAAGGTGGGTGATGGATGGAGGTGGCCATGGCCAGAGGGAGATGGCTGCCCTGGCCTGGACCTACCTGTTGTGGCCGAGGTTGAGGACCAGCATGTTCTTGGCATTCTCCAGTTCCCGAGGACACTCCGTGAGCTGGTTGTAGCTCAGGTCCTGGGACAAACGGGAGAGCAAAGCAGGCATCACCCTCTGCCCCACATCCAGCAACCACGACCCAAACCTGAGGACCCAGGGGCATCTTCAGGGGCACAACCTGTCTACGGCCACACTGGGCCGTGCCCTGCGGATCGGTGCCCAGCAGCAGGAGCTGGATGAGCACCCGGGGAACCCAGCGGCAGCATCAGCCTTTAAAGGAGGCATTGCCACAGGGTTACCCTGCCCGCAGCCGGCTTCCCCCATGCTTGGGCACGGGCTCAGGACCGGCACTGAAAGGGCACAGGAGCTCTTGCTGTGGAGAAGCTAGTTATGGGCCGGGCACCCGAAAGCTGAAGGGAGCCAGGCAGCGCTGAGCCCCGATTTACTCCCTGCACCTTTCCCCCAGATGCTCCTCAGCCCCACCGTGCTCCCCAAGGAACAGGAGGGGCCATCGAGGTGCAGGAATGGGACCCAGGAGTCTGAACCAGCTCTCGCATGAGGCGAGGAAGCTCTGCACCTACCAGCACCGAGAGGTCATCCAGCTGGAAGATATCATCGGGGACTCCCGAGTTCTTCAGGCTGTTTGCACGAGCCACGATCGCCTTGAAAAGGGAGAGAGAGGCACAACTGCAGCCACCTGCCAGCTCTACACCTGCTGACCCCCCCGGGGTGGCCAGGCATGATCCTTGCCTGTCACCAGAGCCAGGGGCTGGCCCTGAGGTGCCTGGGGACACTAGCCCTGATGCAGGTGGGACGCACGGGGGGGACACTTACCCGGAGGCAGGGCAGGCCGGAGAGCTCGCCGTGGAGCGTGGTGAGGCTGTTGTGACTGACGGAGAGGTGTTCCTGCAGGGAAGCCCCAGACAAGCCCCAGTGAGGAGAGAGAGGAGCAGGGGCTGTGTGGGGCGGCAGTCGGGCCCCTGCATCGATGTGGGGGCTCCTCATTCCCAGGAGAGTCAGGGGCTTGCAGAGGCATGGGGTGAGCTCAGCCCTGACCCACATAAGGCTGCTGGGATGCTCCCAGTCTCAAACTGGTTGGTTGGCCCCAGCGTGCCCACGCTGCCTCCGCACCCCTCGTTCCTTGGGGCAGAACTGGCCGAGACACCCCAGCCCTGCCACAGGATTCGGGGTGCTCTGGGCTGCTCCCGAGCTGGCTTGCAGCAGTCCCATACAGTCCCCGAGCAAACAGCCCCCAGTTCTCGGAAACGCTTCTCACTGGGTGATCTGGAAATGAGCAGACATGTGGGGACCAGCAGGGTAGGAGGAGAGCCCAGGGGAAATTTTTGTTTTCCTCTGGGCATCATCAGCCCAGCTGTTACCTGCTCAGGAAAATGAGGAATTGGCAGACAGTGGGTGAGATGCCACGTGTTAAGTCTAGCCATGGCCACCGAGCATCTGGCAACACCGGCGGGAGTGTGGCTCCGAGCAGCAGGGAGGGCTTCCCCACTTGCTGCCCCTGAGCAGGGCGCAGCCAGCACGGTGACGAGGATTTTTGGCAGCGTTTAAAGCATTGTGTTTGTCTGACACCGATTTAACGATGTCCATAACATGCTGCAGGACACCGCCAAAGCAAAGCTCAGCCACGGACTCCACCAAGGCCCCGGTCGTTTACAAAACTTGAGCCGCCCAAAAAGCAAAGCCAGGCAGCTGCCAGCTACTGCTCTTTATATCTTTTAGCAAAGAAGGAGGAAAAAAAAGCCCCAAAACCTTAATCCTCCCCATATTAAACCTTCACCCTTCCCTTCTATTAAAGGGCAGAGAATGCAAGGATGGTTTTTGGTCTGGTTTTCTAGGAAAACAAGGTGAAACCAAGTACAAGTCTGTCTCAACCCCACTCCTAACAGCTCCTGCATCCAATTTCAACCACACGTTGTAGCTCAGCCCTATTATTAGACACCAGAGCATCCGCTGATGAGCCACGAGGCTGGCAGGCACCAGGCTCTAGGCGCTGTCACGCAGGGCCCCGTCTGACCCCGCAGCCCCCATGGGAGCCATCAAGCCCCATCCCCTGCCCAAAATGTGCCACTCACCAGC
>NW_009619679.1:4238-4515 GCF_000690535.1 Cariama cristata
TGGCAGTTAGCAGAGCCCCGTCCGGTTCAGCTTCAGCCAGCGCAGGCTGGTCATGGCCTTCACGTGCTCCGGGAAGTAGCCACCCTGGGAGGAGGAGGAGGAGGGTGAGAAAACCACCTGCCCCACGGGGTGAGGATCTGGGGACCGCAGTCTAACCGACCCTGTGTGGTCGGGGAGGGGCTTGGGATCACCCATTCCTAGGGGATTGGGAGTTAGGGTGCTGGGATCACCCAGTGCTATGGGATTGGGAGCTGGGGGGCTGGGATTGCCCATTCCT
>NW_009619680.1:0-6960 GCF_000690535.1 Cariama cristata
TCCTGGCCTCGGAGCGTGGTATTGACCAACCCCCGGCAGCTCGGCTGGCAGAGGGCTGGGCGCAGGCGAGTGGGCAGGAAGGAAGCTTCAAGGATTATGCTGGTCTCTGTCCCCCTTCCCTCTTTTGCCTCCGGGGCGGGAGCCAGGTACCACCAAGCAAAGGATCTGCTCGGGTTTCCGACAGATGTACGTTTGTGTCCCTGTAACCCGGACCATCCCTGTTATGGTGCCAGCTGCTGTCCTGCCACCAAGTATTTGTGGAATTGGCTCTAAAAGAAATGAATCTTGGCTAGGGCCACCGTGGAACTTGCCTTGTGTGGCTCATGCGAGCCATTTTTCTGAGAGTACTGAGATGCTAGTTGCTTCCAAACTGATTTTTTTAATGGATGTTCTTCAGGGTTAAATAAAAAAGCCCCAGCTCCTTCATAATGTTTTTTCCATGCTTAGTACAAGTCATTAACATTTTGGAGGCCAAAGAAATTTTGCTTTTCTAGTTATTTGTTCATTTGCTTCTCTTTCATGTCACAATCACTGTTTTGCTTGTGTGCTAAAGTCTTGTTCGATATGGGCCTGTTTTTCAAAGGCGAAGGAACAAAAGATCTGATCTAAAGAATGTGTTGTTTAGATTCTTGTACACAGGAGAAAGAAAAGGAGGGGAATATGCTGTTTTACACACATCAGGACAGCTCTTAAGCCACTTGACTCTTCAAAAAACAGATTTTTGCTGCATGTTTGTTCAAAAGGTGAATCGGTTGCCTGATGGATTTTGGTGAGAGGAGGATGAATAGCATTTTTGATACTTAAAAAATTAACAGTTTGAGAAGTCACAGTGAACTTCAGAAGAGTTCTGTCGTTGTTGGTAATGAAATTACTTGATGGAGAGTGTTTCAAAGGGATACATACCTTTACAGTTTTTTTCAGTTGTTAAGTAATGTTCCTTGAAATGTTTCTTGAACATGGTAATTTTTTTGTTTCCTTTAGAACATAATAGACAACAAACAATTAGTATGCATCATCTTGTGCATGGTCTGGGGCTTGACTAGAGCTATCAGTATTGTTTCTTACTGCTTTAGTAGTAGACTCAATAATGTGCAAGAATTTAAATTAAAGAAATTAAATGGACAGATTGTAAAAACTGATGGTGTTCCTGAGGAAATGTTTTTAATATGAGTAGTTGAAAATCAGAAAAATTATGTTAATTGTGATGTGAGTTAATGGCGGTAGGCAGCTAAGCGCTACATAGCGGCTTGCTTACTTTCCCCCTACCCCCAGAGGGATGGGTGAAGAGGAAAGGAAGAGTAAAAACAAGAAACCTTATGGGTTGAGGTAGAAATTGTTTAGTAAGTGGAGGAAAGGAAAAGTGGAAAAAGAGGGACAGAAAACAAAACAGGTGATGTAAAGGCAACCATTCCTCCCACAGGTAGACCGATGCCCAGCCAGTTCCTGAGCAAAAGGTGGCTGACCTCCCTGAACCCCCTCCTCTTGCTTTTTATTGCTGAGCATGACGCTTTATAGCATGGAATATCTTTGGTTAGTTTGGGTCATCTATCTGGTTGTACCCTCTCCCACCCTCTTGCACACACTGCAGTCTATTCACTGTGGGGGGGCAGAGGCAGAAACAGAAAAGGCCTTGATGCTGTGCAAGCTCCACTGAGCAATAGCTAAAATGTTACTGTGTTATCAGCATTGTTTTGGTCACAAATCTAAAACACAGCACCATACAAGCTGATATGAAGAAAATTAACTCCATCCCAGCTGGAGCCAATACATAAATACACTTGTTACTCTTTCTTCTTCCCTCTATTTCTACCTCTTCTGATCCTAACACAGATATTACACAAATAATATCTAGATTAGTGACGAGAGTGGAAAATGTAGGTACAAAACTATGCATTATACAATTCACTCCATTTTTGGACTCTTGAAGCACAAATGACAGTACATGGCTGTGTCTTCTGCTGGACATATGTCATTCTATGTGTTTCAGCTTAGATGAAAAATGAAGCTTAGATTACTTCTGCAGCTCTTGTTCCCACTGAGAAAGTGTGGCATTAACAAATGCTGTGTGCCTATCAAGAGGAAGTGTATACTGAGCAGGAAAGATCTGAACAGGCACCAATGAAAATACAAGTTCAGCTAAGATGTCAGCAATGGATAGATTTCTAAATACGTTGCCTTTCCTCCATGGTTATTTGCTCCTTGGGCTTGAACTTGGGAGTCCTAACTTTGCATGCAGGTTTTCTGGGGAGAGTAGTAATTCATAGCCTGGTTTAGTGACCAGGTGAGGATCACTGAGTATCTTCTACAGGCGTCTTTATTCTGCTTTCCATAGTGGTGGAATGCTATAAACTCAGGACTGAAGGGCACTGCCCAGTCCTCATGCCTGGTCTGAACAGCTTTACATAATTATTTTCATAAACTTCACCTTAAAAATAGTTCAGTTGTTCCTTCTTTCATTTTTAGGCTACTCTAGAATACAGATAGTCTAGGAATGAAAAGGTGGTTTCTAGTAAAGTTCATTCATGATCACTTCATGCCCATTTGCTCTCATTCTACTGTCCTTAAAATTAGAATTATTTTTCCTCCTTAGCGGTAATCCCTGTGATACTTTTATTGAAAGCAAGTCTATTTTCTTTTCATCAGGGTTTTGCTAGACTAGACAAGTTATGCTTTCATTTTGTTTCAGTTCATAAGATGGGCAATCTGTTCCTCCATCCTGATAACCTTTTTTGCAGTTGTTCCTTGAATCTGTCTTTGAGGGTGGTCAGAACTCTGTATGATAATTGTACATGAAGGCTCACTAGTGCTTCATTGCATGACATTGGTACTTTTCTGTTTTTACTGAAAAAAATTTTACTTAAACTTTTTCTTTTTCCATTTTTTTTATGTCCACCTCATTTTGGATTACCTAACAATCCACAAGGGTAAACTTTCTACCTCTCACTTTTGGTTTTGAACTGAAGAGCTCTGAATTTAAACACAAATAATTATTATAGTCCCCAAGCTATTCTTTCAGAACTTTAACAGGAATCTTGTTCCAACCTGATAGTAGGTTGTATCAAAAAAGGAAACATAGCCACATTGCAAGTTTTATACTAATCCTTCATTTTTCAGCTAAACTTGTAATTTCTTATATTGTCTAATAAATTACCAGTGTCCATACAAGTTACATTTACTACATTTATTGCATGATCTAGCTTTTATATACTAGCACATTTTCCATTTAAAAACAGTGGGAAAAGCAGTGTTTACGTGTGTGTGATGAGGAGAAGTATTTTTGCGCTGGGGAAAACAAACCACTAAATAGTTGAGACAAACTTTAATTACTGACTACTTACTGAACTAGATGCTGAACTACACTTAAAAATCTTGGGGCAACTGACTGACCAGTGTGTTTATCTTGAGGCTGAAAAGAAAAAAAGAAAAAAAAAAAAAACTACTGAAACATCATACTCTCTGCTGAGCTTGAGAAATGAATTGTTTGCCTCTCAACCTATTAAGCTGCTAAATTCCTTCTCCAGGCTTCAGTTATCCAATTTTATTTTCTATTACATGTGGAAATGACTGCATGTGGTTAATATTAAAGGAATTGCCATACCATAGACCTCATCAGATAACCAATCTAATTTCTGAGACTCGCTTCTTAATCTTCTTGTTTCCATCTTCGTGTTCTTTTCCTCAGAAGCACGTGAGAAATAGTGAATAAATGTGAGAATGAGGGAATAACTTCTTCCAGTTCAATGCTTGTAACCAATTGTAGGTTCAAATCTGTAGTTTTTAGTAAGACTTCCCATGTAGTGGACTAGTCTGTTATATTTCACTGTGAAAATGAAGTAGACAGAACCACAGTGCTTCAACTCCAGTTCTTTCATTGTGTTTTGATCATGGGGATCACTTCTCTCCCAAGCAGTCACTCCTGCGAGTACTGGCATAAAAGGACTAGTTTGAGCTATTGCGAAACTGAAGCTGTTTTTCTATTGCTGGTGTTTTGGGATGGGTTGGTTGGTTTGTTTTTGTAGAGTGTAGGAGTACTACTTCCCACATGAAGCAAAAATGCTTTCATAAAATGTTGTTGGCCCCTGATATTAACTGATGTTAACTTTGGACATCAGAAAAGATACATTTGTGAATAGAAACAATCCAACAAAACTCTTAAACCTTTGTATTTTCCATATAAATGTCACATTTGTTTACTGTTATTGTTGCAAGGTTGCATGTTTTGGCTTATCTGACCTTAGCATTTCTTTCAGCTTTCAGACAGAGAACACACAGAAAGAGAAGAGCAGAAAGAAGATAACAATAGCACCGAATGCAGCGAACCAGGAATCATGGATCTGAAATTCACTTCATCAAGAAAATACATTTCCATCAGTGTACCTTCCAAATCTCAAACTATGTCTCCTCATATCAAATCAATAGATGATGTTGTAGTTCTTGGCATGAATCTCAGCAAATTTAACAAACCTACTCAATTTTTCATCTGTGTTTCTGGAGTTTTTATGTTTTATCTAATCTATGGATATTTACAGGTAAATGCTATGAACTTGTATCTTGAGCCAATTCCTCCTACCCCTTTTCTTTTTCAATAGCATGGTAATATAGTATGTCTTTTCTGTACAGACGTTTAAAATAGATATTGATTGCAAAATCAAGCTTTCAGAATTCAAGAGCAGTAAGCGATTTATAATGTAAGATTCCATTATAGTTCGTGTGCCTACAAGGTTTGGTTCAGTTGCACTTTCATAGCTTGGTCTTCTACATGCAAGATATGCCTTTCAATATTGTTTTGAATGTGTATTTTTTAAATGTGATTTCATAGTTTTCTGGAAACAATCAAATTGTAAAACTGTACAGACTGACGTGCAAGTCTTCATTGGTGTTGAAACCTTTAGATCTCCTTGAGTTCTGTGACTGCCATACAGTAATTGTAGTCTATTGTTCTCTCTGCTCTCCCTTCAGGACAGAGCTGAAACATGTACTATGGTTGGTTGTTAAGCAAAAGCATAATGTTTATGCTGATTTAGTTAAACATTTCTCCTCTGCTAACCTTTCTCTTTTATCTTGAGCAGTTACATTTCTGTTCCTTTTTAAAATTTTTATTTAAGTTCAATGAGTTTTCTCAATAAAGCAGTGATTTTAAAAGTTGATGATTAAAATTCACCATGTTTCCAGTGCAGTTTTCAAAAACAGCTGAGAAGTTTGTTAAAATAAAGTTACTTCCAAAGAGTTAGGCAAAGTTATTGGTAATTGAAAGGAGAATCTAAAAAAGTTAAATACTAGGTAGCCTTTTGTTTATGGCACATCTACATAATTCTTCATGCAGCACATGTATTTTTCCATAACAAATCGCTCTGGTTTTAAATGTTCCTACAGCCTGCAAATTTTTAAGCTCACAAGTGTTATTTAATGTAGGCACTCAAAATATTGGGTGCTCATTCCTAAGAGATGAAAATTACCAGTAAATATGTCTGTTAGAGAAAGTTTGTCTTTGTTTCATTGTAAGCTATTTATAAATTTTGGATAAGGACAGTCTACTGAAGCAAATGAACTAAAAACGAACTGAAGAGCAGACAGGAAACCATCTATCATTTCAGATAAATATTAATGGATCGAATGTATTCCCCTGATGAATTGATCCATTAATTTCAGTGGATTTACCAGCAGTAAATCTTCTCATTGTATTTTGGAGAACCTAAATTGTTCAATATGTTACAAGTTACATATGGCAGGTAAATTCTAGTTAATAACCAGCAGCTGCAAAGGCTAGATTTGCATGTATATGAAGAAAAAAAATCTGTTGATTTTGTTTTGATTAATATTTTGGTGTATGTATGTGACCTTGGTGGGTTTTTGTTTTTATAGGAATTGATATTTTCAGTGGAAGGTTTTAAACCTTTTGGTTGGTACCTCACTTTAGTGCAATTTGGATTTTATTCCATTTTTGGACTAATAGAATTGCAGTTGATTCAGGACAAAAGGCGAAGGTATGTGTTTTTCCAAGCATTTTACCCACTGTCCATCAAATTAGAAGCATTTGATGTTTATGGTAAATTTCACTTCTGTTGTTTGAATGTGAATACTGTGAGGTGGCAGTTGTGTAGTTAAAATAGTGTGAATTTTCTGGACAATGATAGAAAAGTTTTATAAGCACTAGCTTAGATTTCAGACCTATAAGTAGTCTTGTTGAGTCTACTGTCACTTTGTCCCTCTTACAGAGCATATTCTATCCTTAAGGTAGCTGACACAGACTGACTCATGTATGTGTTGCTTGGGATTATCAAGTCTAGAATAGGGCCGGCTGCACTTCATAGCACTTGAAACCATCTGTCACTGAAGACTTTTTCCTGAAACCTTGGCACCTCCTCACCAAGAGGTTCCTCTAACATGCTGTGCATCTTGGAGAGCGTCTGCTGTCTGTTTGCCAAGTGGCTGTGTAGGTTTGCTTCAAAGCATGTGCTTACGTTTTGCATTTTTCATTTAAGATAGAGCTCATAACACCCTGCCACAAAAGTATTCTGTGTTTTCACTGCAGTTGACCAAGGAGATGCTTGCTGTCTTGAATCCTATGGATATGGGATAGTTTGATCTGACTCAGTGTGGCCGTTCTATGGCTTCCCGCCCAACTACAGCCCCTGCAAACTATATTGGGGCCCTCTGGAAGCTTGGATAGAGGTTGTCATGGTGTACATGAATTTTAAAATTGCTTTAAAGCATTATATCCTAGTTGAGCATAACTAGTTTTCCTTACCTGTAGTCAACCTTGGCTGATTTTGCATATATTGATTTTAGGTAATAGAATTCTTTTATAACCTGTTGTGGTTTAACCCCAGCCAGCAGCCAAACACCACACAGCTGCTAACTTGCTCTTCCCCCCTCCCAGTGGGATGGGGAGAAGAATCGGGGGCGGGGGGGGGCGGGGGAACAAACAAAAAAACCCTCATGGGTTCAGATAAGAACAGT
>NW_009619681.1:0-1708 GCF_000690535.1 Cariama cristata
ACCCAAGCAGCCCCCCCTTCCCCTCACTTTTAATTAATTTTTGATTTGTCTGAGGCCTGGAAACTTCCCCGCTGTTTGGGAACACCCTGCGCCTTCGCGTTCTTTGGGGTACCCTTCTCAACCGAGTCCCGAAGGGGGTGCCAGGAAGGTAGGTGGTGACCAAGGCCCTTTGGGACAGCAGTGGCAGAGCCCCCCAGCTCCCTGAGCACCCCGTGACCTCCCTCCCCGTGGCTCCGTCGAGCATCTCCCCGGCACCTTCCCTCCAAATCTCCGCCGATGTTAATGTTCCCAGAGCCGGGGAGATACAATATAATTAAAGTAGATAATACCACTGATGTTTGTTATGACATTGTGTTTTTGTGAGTGACGAGTGAAGGGTTAACTCCAGGGAATTGGGAATATTGCTTGGCTGCTAATAACACGTGAGTCATCGATGAAATAACACATGGGTGCAGGGAGAGACACAGCACCTGGCTTTACAGCAGCCCTTCGCCTCGCCTGCCTGGTGCAGGTTGAGGTTTGATCCGTATTTTCCGGATCAACAGGCAAATCTGCGCTCGGGATATACACTGGGCACCCCAGCTATGCCACCGGACTGGGATGAACTGGGAGTCAAGCTGAGAGTTGTCTTCTGGCGGGGATCTATCGCACCCTAAAAGCTGGGCAGCTCCATCGCCGGGACTCCGTGCAGCCCAGCGGGATCGGCGGGGATGGATCGGGGACCGGCTGGACTCTGCGCACCCCAGATAAGGATGGGGACCGGTCCGCGTCCCTCCTGGAAGCGATGGGGAGAGGAGGCCTGGGCTCCAGCCCGGTCAGCAGAGGAATCTGCACACGCAGACAGGATCGCTGCAATTGCTGGTGGCTGAGTGAGCAACTTTGCAGGCTTCCTCGTCCCCTCGCCCTGAATGTCAGCTTTGAATTTTCTTGCTATTTTTAGGGACAGTTCAAAAAAAAAACCGAGGAGGATCCCTCCCTTCTCGCCTTGCAGGGCTTTGCGCCCGATGAATATTGCAAGGCTGCGTGTTGCTGTACCTGCGTGTGCGCCGGGGGAGCGGGACGGAGGGACGGGTCAGCTGCCTTGCGCGGGCAGGGAGAGAAGGAGGTCGTGCAAAAAACCTTACGTTGCGAGCAGAATGGGTTAGAATGTAAAAGATTTATTAATTTAATCCGAAGCATTAAAAGGTCATGTATTAATCAAAGAGATGCTTAAAACTGTCAAAGTCCTTTGTCAGGTTTGAAGTGCATCTCTATAGTTATCATAAAATATATATATCAGTCTGGCGTGGAGCCCTCGGCGGGGCTGGGAGCGAGGATGAGGAGCAAAGCGAGGCACTTTGCCGCAGGGTCCCTGTGGAGGGGCACCCATGCTCCGGCCCTGCCAGGCTCCCATGGGTGCCCGGCACCCCCACATTGAGCTGGGTGCCATGTGTGTCACCCCGCTTGTCCCCCGGCCTGGGTTTGTCCCCCCCTCAAGTCAGGGTTGTCCCCAGCTCAGCTGCACGGGGTGCTTTGGGGTGGAGATGGGGCGATGGGTGCCGTGGGTTTGGGAGCGGGGTCCTCCCCTTGCCCCCCTCCCGGTTCCGAGAGCCGCCGGGTGGCACCCAGTCGTGTCACCGGGCATCGGGGCGGAGAAACCGTGCCCATGCCCACTCGTGTCACAACTCCGCGGGTGCTCAGCCCTACCGCTTTCTCTTTTTCCCTGGGG
>NW_009619682.1:0-10131 GCF_000690535.1 Cariama cristata
CGCTCCGGGGGAGCGCTGGTTTCTCACGCAGCGCTGAGGAAGCGCTCTGGAGGGATTCCCCGAGCGCTCCTGGCGTGGTCCTTGCCGGAGACGGCGCTGCTTCTCCCCCGCCATGTGCAGCTTTCCCCGAATCCCGCTCCGAGAACAATGGAGCCTTTCTCCCGCGCCGCCCTCTCTCTGTAGACCCCCCCACCCCCCGCAAAAAAAAAAACGCAGGGGCAGAGAAAACGGGCGCAGAGACGCACCCCCCTTCAAAGCTGGAGGCCTTAAAAGTAAATTAAATTCCCTGAACTAGTGAATTTTAATCACGGTTACGATGTAGCAGCTAGTTTTTTTGTTTGTTTTTAAACACTTCTCCTCCCCACTCCACTGCTTCCACACAGGTTAATGTTTCTGTCATGTCAGATCATATACACTTGGAGTTTCTAGGAAAATCAATCAACAGAGCTACTTCCCTTGTAAGCGAATCAACACTTGCTGTGTGTTAAATATACATGAACTTTTTTTTTTGTCCTAGCGATGCATCGTGACTCTTGTCCGCTGGACTGCAAGGTTTATGTGGGTAACCTTGGAAACAATGGCAACAAAACTGAATTAGAGCGAGCTTTTGGCTACTATGGACCACTGCGCAGTGTATGGGTGGCAAGAAATCCTCCTGGTTTTGCCTTTGTGGAATTTGAAGATCCACGAGATGCAGCTGATGCAGTAAGAGAGCTAGATGGAAGGTAAAACGTGCTTCCTGCGTGTTTGGCTTGCTTTGTGAAAGTAAGAGAAATTGCGGGTAGTGATACAGTTTAAATTGGGAAGCTTCAACTGGCAAAACCAAGGACTTGACATGTTTGTTATGCAGTATTTATTTGTATGGTGATATAAGGGTAGTCTTTTTTAATAGTGCAGGAATAGTACTGGGACAGTTAATTTTACATTTTAGAGTTGGACTCCCTACTTAGACATGGCTTGGACCTCTTGGTGCGCATTAGTTAAATTCAAGATGGTGTTACTATAAACAGGCAAAACTGATCAGGGAGACTCCTTGATTCCTTCTCTGCCTGCTTTAATAGCATGACAGGCTTTCAGAAGTGACCAAACCTTTTGTTTGTCATGCTGGAGTCTACTCTTTTTTTTTTAGACTCTGAATACAGTGTACTTTGACTAATGTGTATATACAGAATGTTTTTTCCCTTGTCTGTGCCTTTTTCCTCTCTCAATTCCATAGGTTTATTTCTGCACGGAGACTTGGCCCTGGACATGCTAACTGATGTCAATCTCTTTTTTTTTTTTTTTTTTCCCCAGAACTCTGTGTGGGTGTCGTGTCAGAGTGGAGCTCTCCAATGGTGAGAAACGGAGTCGGAACCGTGGTCCACCTCCATCCTGGGGCAGACGTCCTAGAGATGATTATCGCAGGAGAAGTCCTCCTCCTCGTCGCAGGTACCCTAGGTCAAAGTACACTCATAGAGCTGTTGGCACTGTTACCATTTAGCATCCTAGAAGCAGGCTTTTTAAAAGCATGTTGGTGGATAACATTCATCTATCTGATCACAATTTGGAAATGGCAAATGCTAAAAAGACCCAAAAAGATAAAACCCAAAACCCCACAAAATCGAGGTGAACTTAAGTTGTGTTGAATGTTGGCTTTTGTCCTTAGGTCACTGTGCAAGTTGGTAGTCAGCGCCCTCTGTCCTGGACTTATCCTCGTTCCTTCTAAAATCTGCTCATCTTCTAGTCACACTTTCCCTTTCTTCCCCATACTTCAACTTAGGCTGTTCCTTTCCTTTATTCCATAATGGCAAAACATGACATGCAGCAGCTTAGCATTTCCATACAGATGTGTTTCTCCGCTTTGTTTGCACAATTTAAATACTTTCCAAGTAGGCAGCTGTTTAATAATCGATCAAGTAACAGTTGCTCTGAACATCTAGAATCTTGACACTTTGGTTTTAAAACATCGTGTGACGATCCTGTCACTTGAGGTTTGCAAACCCAGCTCTAAAATATAGCAGGTTTTTTGGTAACTGACACGTTCTTGGACCCAGACTAGCTTGTCTGGCGGTTTAAGTCTGCAACGTGGTTTTTGCAGGACTGAATTTACCTGTTGCAGGTGAGTGAAGTCCTCACGAGTCAGGGTTTCGAGCTTACCCTTTTGCTATTGAAAAATAACACAGTAGGAGTATTTGTTAGCTAATAGATGGTTGTACTGATGGCTTGTTTTTCATTTTTTTTATGCTTTTTGGTCCATCTATTAATAAAAATGAACCCGTTACAGAGTCACCATCATGTCTCTTCTCACCACCCTCTGAGTCTGCATTAGCCAGTCAACTAGCCCTTTCAGCGTCATGTGACCAGCGCGCCCCATTCAGCTTGGCTGGTGTCGTTTCACATGACCCAGGCATGGCCAGTCGTCAGGTTGCACCGCCCTTTGGTTCCCGAGCATGCTGTTTTCTCTCAGCCTTCTCTCCAACCTTAACCAAATCGGCAGCAGCCACCTCGACCGCCCACACATTCCCGGCCAATCAGCTCAGCTGTTTATTTACCAAATGTCTTCACAACAACTACAGCAGCAGCCTTCGGCTAACAAAAAAGCAGGAAAAATCCACAACACCCCCTTCGCCAACCAACTAAATACAACGCAACATCTGGCAAAACCTTTTCAGCAAATTCTTCTTGGCAGTCAGTCCGGCAGCCTCACCTCACCATTTCTAGCTTGTTGAAACCAAAAACTAGTAAGTTTTTCCTGCTTATACAGTTTACTGCTGGTTAAAATAAGGAGTAAGCGGCTTATAAGTAATTACTTTTCTCAATCAAAGGCTGGCTGTGCATAATTGAGTGGTAACGTACATATGTTGCTTGAGAAAACTTTTAAGGGTGATACGGAAGCTCTTACACTGTGAATAACGTAAAAACAAGTATATTTGCATGTGAGATGCCAAACTAAATTTTTAATAAAGCTCTAACAAACTTAGCTTTTCCTTGCCAGAAAAATCCTATCACCTTTAAATGGTTTTACTAACAGTTTTCAAAACTTAAAACAATTACTTTTTGGGATGAACTGGGCCGAGCTAAGGTTATTTTTTTTATTTTTTATTTTTTAAGAAAATAGTCTAAACACACTCTATGGCATTAAAAATTACAATCACAAATATGCAGTTCTAATGTAGCACTTAATGGCATTATCAATATTTACACTGAGCGCATTTTCACTTTTTTTCCACTTGGTATCTCTTATGTCTTGTTATGGACCTTTTTGGCTTGCATGGGTTCCAAAACATTTGGTCTGTGCTATTTTTTTTATTAATTTTTTTTTTTGGAACCACTTGTGGGATTTTGGTGTGGTGTTCTGGGCAGTGTATGTAGTTGAAATGGAAAGTGTTGCATTGGACAACTCTGCTATGAAGCATTCTTAGTTAAAGTGAATTCGTGGTTGGAAACGTGCTGTTCACACTGAGCTTTGTTTTACTGCCTAATCTTTCCATGCCTTTTACTGGATGATGGATGCCAGTTATTCTTGGCACGTTCCCTGGGCCCAACAGTGAGTTTGACAAGTTGGGAAATGCCTCACCCCGTTAATGCTAAAAGAATTGATAAAAAGCCTCACATTTCTTTTTTCTGGTTCTAGATCACCGCGAAGGAGAAGCTTTTCTCGTAGCCGCAGCAGGTACGCATCAGTTAATTACAGCATGGACCATTTTGTTCAGGAGGTTTAAAAAGAAATGCACCAAAAGAGCTTGACGTTTGGGCTGTACACGTTAATAGACTCCAGGGTGGGCATTGTAATTCGGTAAAAGGGAGAAATGGGTTTGCTTCTGGCATATTATTACGTGCCTGGCGTTAAATATGTTTACACAACTAGTTGCGATTCCAGGGTTATCAGTTGAAGGATACTAGGAATGGAAGTAATTAGTTTTTCTGTTCTGCAGCTGTCCAAAGTTCCTGCCAGTTTTCCCCAAAGTTTCTGTGTTGGCTGTGAGCCACAAGTACAGACGATAAGCAGCACAGTGAGTGTGCTCTGCTGTCACATACTGCAAAGCGTTAGGCGGTAATGACACAGCGGCGTAACCCCGTTTTGTGTTGGGATCTTTGAAGCTTCCAGAGTTCACAGGCGATGTTTCCGTTCCTGTAGCATGGCGTGCTGCCTTACTGTAAGGGATGTGTCGGTATACGTGGATGCAACGTTAGCTGAGCCACTGTCACTTGCAGTCCCGCTCTGAACAGATCGAAACTGCTGCACAGCAATAGGTGCCTGTTCACAGCACGAGTTAAGCAGTGTTGTATGGCTCAAGCTGACCATTCTTACCTCAAGGAAAGGCTAATGTCCTAATCTTTAGCAGGTTTCCCCTAGTTGAATAGTTACAAACCTTAACTTCCTGAAGGGAAGCTCTTCGGATAGCCTTGTTGACCTAATTCAGCTTTGCTTTGATGCTATAATCATCTTGCCTTGTAATCTCTAACAGGTCCCTCTCCAGAGACAGAAGAAGAGAGAGATCACTCTCACGGGAGAGGAATCACAAGCCTTCTCGTTCCTTTTCCAGGTCCCGCAGGTAGGATGAGTTTCTTAGTGGTTACACATTTTGAGTAAATACGTAAAAATGATTGTTTCTGTGTCTTGGTGATACTGAAGAAGGTTGTGGTGAAGAATCGTCTCCAGCGTCTTAGCAGGTTCTTCACCTTGAATTAAATACGCAGTTTTATTAAATGAACGGTATTTTTAAAACGCTGAAATGTCATCTTGTGATTTGGGCTGGGGGATTTAAGGCAGTCTGCTGCTCTTGGCACCCGAATACTAACACCTCTTTTCTTCTTCAGTCGCTCCAGGTCAAATGAGAGGAAATAGGACTGCGGGAAGGAGCTGTGTACAGGAAGTCATTAGATCTGAGGACAGGAGGAGTATGTACAGAACATTGTTTTGTTTCGAAACTTCATAAAGCTTGGTGCATTTTTAAAATGTTTTAGCTGTTGAACTTGCTTTGTTCCTTGTATCTTGTAACAGGTGGCAAATGTAAAGATGTGAATCTGTATATGGTTCTGAGCAGATCATATGATTTGTAATATTAATCACTTTACAATGTACCATTATACATTAATTTTTTTGTTTGTGTTGAATGGTAAGCAGTTTGTCTTGCATAGGTAGTAGAAGGCTTCTGGTCTTGACATGCGGGGTGTGTTTTGCTGGGATTCGGCCTTTGGGAGGAAGCGTGCAATGAAGGGGCATTCATTGCAGAAGCATGGCCACGAGCGGCGTTCGTCTGCACAGAACAAGATGTAGATGCTTCGTAGTTCAGTTCTCGGAAATGGTCGGGAATGTCGAGCCAGTGGCATGTGAAGGGAATGACGGAGCTGCAGTTCTGACTTCCGTTACCTGGAACTGAGCTACTTTATATTAGTGAAATATAAGTTTTTAGCCGTAGGGTCAGTTAATTTTGTACTTGATGTCACTAGAGTACTTCTTAAACAGATGCCTGTTGATTGACCATCTATTCCAGAACCTCTGAATAGACCAAATACACAGCAGAACTGACAACTGGAGTGGATGTGTTGAGTGTATAATGGTACGTTGTAAAAGTTATGAATTAAACATTTCTTTACTGTACAAGAATTTTCATGTCCACTTGTAAAATGTCTTTTGTGAGATCCTTGGGATTAAAGTTTTGGTTACAACTTGTTGTTTAGTATTTAACTTGAGTACCTGCTGTATACATACCTGCATTGCAGAACGTGCGCTTGGGTCGTGTGGTGCAACTCGGTTCAGATGAAATGCGCTCCGCAGAGTGGGGCAAGGTGACATCGTACCTCCCTGTAACACACCTGTAAACGGTTCAGCCGCTGCTGTAAGAAGCTGTGGGTCACTGCCTGTGACCGCTCTGTGCCGTCCCGCAGGGCCTCATTCTGTTGCTGGCATCTCACACCACGGTGCCAAAAGCAGCTGAGGTGAGCTTAGCAGGTGATGGGAAGTTCTCTGTACCTGCTGGTTTTGAAATGGCTGGTCTGTAAGCGGAAGCTTTGCATGAAGGTTTTGCTGGGGGTTTAAAACCGTGGCGTGGCTCGAGTGCCCTTAGAGCTCCCAGGCTGTCCTGTATCCAAGAGAAGATGAGCTGCATCGGTCTCAGTTGTGTGCGTTTGGATTAAATCCATCATGCTGAATGGTCTTGTGGTTTAATTTCCTTCACTTGTGTCCAGGTGGGGACAAGACTGGCAGAGCTGTGATGGAAAGACACTCGGCGGTGTCACGCTCTGCCCAGTGAGGGGGTGCGACGGGGGGGGCGTGGGCAATGCATAGTTCATCGTGGCAGCTGGGGCAGAGGAGCTGAGGCACAGCGTTTTGATGGATTTTTAAATTTTTCTTTTCAAAGTACTTGCTACTAGTTGTGGTTGGACTTGATCTTAAAGGGTTTCTCCCAGCCTAAATGATTTTGTGATTCTCTTGAGGGGTTTAACAGCCCCTGGCTCAAACAGCGTGCTGTGGTACGAGCGTGACCAGCCTTGTGTTCCCTGACGAGCCGGACGGCTGTGCGTGGTGCAAAAGGCACACGCAGCCCTAAATCACCTCAAAACAGGAGAGCGGAAACTTGAAAGGTCCAGCCCAATCCCCCCTCTTCTCTCTCCACCTCCTCAGCCTGATGAGGAGTGAGGAAGCGCGGGGCTCACAGCCGCGATGGCCCCGCGGCTGTTCCACGCACTGTCACGGATCCCCGGCAGAGGTCGGGGCGGCCTCGTCCACGGGACGGGGCTCCTGTCCTGCCGATTCCCGCTCGGGTTTGGTCTCAAAATGTTGACAGACCAACTCCTTGGGGATGTTTGTGTTAGATGACAGGCAGCCAAGGGCTGAGATGATATCATGTGCCACACGCAGCTGTGTTCCTTTTTTTTAATACGTACTTCTACCGGGTCTGATTTGTGGAAGGACTGCAGCGCTTGTTGCCTGGAAGCCAGCCTCTGCCGGCACCTCGGTTCCTCTTGTGGTTACGTGGCGGGGAGGGAAGGACGGGGGACAAGTAGCCTTTGGTAGTTTCAACTGTGGAGGGGAAAGGAGGGAAAGAAATCTGAAGTGCTAGAGACGGCGTACACTGTGGGGAAGCGGGTTGTGGGTTTTGTGCGCAGAACTGGGAATGCTTACCAGTTTCAGGTTTCTGACTTTGTATTTTACTTCTCAGCTGAAGAAGTTGGACCCTTAGGCTGGATCAGAACTGCTGCTTCACAGTTTTATATAATCAGGAGGGATTTTGATGGAGAACAAAATTGGCAACTTCGAGAGAAATATGGGAAATGTATAAATACCGTGAGCAGCGCTTCTCCCAGGGTATAGTTAGCAAGTGTTATTTTTAATGCAGCAACATGTTCATGGATTTAAGGCTTCCACTTCGCTTCGCCGAGAGGGTAACCAGCCTGGGAGCACTATTTACAGGTAGAGCATCGTGGCTTGTGTTCAGAAAGTCTACTCTGAAATTAAATTTATAAGGAAACGTTGGTGTTGACTTTGTACGGCCAGGGACATCCCTCACCTCTCCCCAAAGATTCTCAAACCAGGCAGAGCCGCTCAGCAACCCGTCCTGGCCAGAAGAGGACAGACGGACGCTCTGCGGTGGTTCCTTGGCAGAACGGGGTGGCTCGCGCCCCAGCCGCAGCGCCAGCTCTGCTCTCTGCTGCTTTCCAAATTGTTTCAGGGCCCGGTTCCGTGGTACTCGCAGTAACGCGTTGAGCTGTGTTTCTAATTTGAGGAGAGGTTTAGCTGCCTCCGCTTTTGCTCAGCAGAAGCATCCCGAGGTTAACACTATCTGAGTTCCTCAGACACTCATCAGCGCAGTATCTAAGCCCATCCCAGAAGCGTGTTAAATGACGTCACTGCCCTCTGTTTATGTGCGGTTTGTTCTTTTCTCACACTCTCCCTTGGGAGAGTATTGTGTGTAAATGGTTTTGCAAAGAAAGGGATTTTTTTTTTTTTCTTTTTGTGTACATGCTGCTCTCTGTTTATGGCAGAGAAGATCATTTTAAGAATGTGCCTTGCCCTTAAAACAGAAAACGGAGAGGGTAGGGATGTTCTTTCTTTCAATGGGATGTGTTCCACCAACTTTCAGACAGGTTCAGCTAACCAGGGTCGTGCTTGGGGGAGACGTTACAACCTTACCGAACACCGACAGTGGTTTTAGTTAACAAAACCGTGTTTCAGCTGCCTTTGGGGAGCTGCTGTGGCTCACCGCCAAAATGATCCTCTTTCTGGAGCTGGGCTATTCTGTGCTCTAGTCACACCGAGAACTCAAACAGATTCTTGATAGAAGATCGCTTGCATTTCATACTCTCTGTCTTTGCCTTTCTCTTTGAAGTCAAAGGAGAGGAGAGAGGCTGCGCCGTGCCCTTGGGTCTTCCTGCAGCAGCCGGCGTTGCCTGGAAGGGCAGGTTACGCCTCTGATCTCTGAACGTCTACGTGCTTCTGCGGGGACCTGTCAGCAGAATTCACTGCTGGAAGTGACGAGGGCCCTAGCAGTTCTGCAGCTTTTTTCTTTTGCTGTTAACATCACCTCTTTTCAGTTTCCAGTCTTACTGTCTTTGACTCACGGTCTCGTCACCACAAGCTGCCACAATGTCTCCTGACATAAAGATCCACAAAGCATCTGAACATTTGACAAACTTTCTCCCTTTTCTGCTGGTTTTTCATCCCTGTCCTGTGTTCAGATCTTACCCCAGAAATACTGTCCCAGCACCTGAGCTACCCTCACCATCATGAATCATCCTACTCTGGTGCCGATGTAGCGCAGCGTTGCTTAGCTAGAAAAGAAAAAAAAGTGAAAAAACTGGAGCATCAACCCCTTTTGCAAACAGAAGGCCGAAGGGCAGAAGTGCAGTTCCAGTAGCTCCGGTTCGACCTTAGATCCCGCACAGTGAGGCAACAGCCCAGCACACGGGACCTGCCGTAAAGAGGCAGGTCTTGGTTTCCCTGTTACTCAAACGCAGCTACTTCTAATTTCACACCTCAACCTGCCAAAAATAGGCAAAATAAAGACAGTTTTCTCTTGGCAACCGCTGCAGTCATTTAGTAAAGCAGCTGCTGGAGCTGAAGCAGCATCCCAGCCTGCCAGCCCACGCCAGAAGCGTTCTGGCTTCCTAGAAATACTGTCGCTGTCTCAGTTCTCTGTTTCATTTCTGAAGTTTCACTGAGGCACTACGAGTTACGTTCTGTTAGTGCCCTTCAGACAAATACTGTTGTGAACTAAAATAAACACGAGATCCAGACAAACATAAAATAGACCATGCAACAGGAACGCTATGTTCCCAAGTGATTCATTCATCTATTATTTAATAATTTAGTAGCTGACAGAACTTTTAGTTGAAGGAATCTTCACATTGATTCGAGCGGTGTTTCTGCTCGGTCCTCCCAAGTAATTTTAGCTGTCAGATTTTCTGTGGGAGCAGTCGCCCATCGGAAAAGGGAAATGTTCCTCCTTCCCAGTTACCAACTTCAGTGGTGTTACCCCACAACCTGCCTGTGGTACCCCAGGATTCATCCTGCTACAGTCAGAATCAAACTGTCCCGTCCTTGGCCGCTTCGCTGGACAACACACGAACAGGCTGACGGGTTGTCAGGTACCGATAGCACGTGCAGACACCACGCCGGTGCCCGACGCTACCGGCAAAGCAGCCCGGCGACGTGCGCGGTGCTGTGAAAGGCCCTTGGCAAGCTGCAGCCCTCCGTCGGGAGCCGCGGTATCAGGGTGGAGCAGCGATATCAGGGTGAGGCCCCGTGTCACCCTGGGTGTCACTTTGGAGCCGGCTCGGAGATCGCTACCGCCAGCTGTGAGAGAGAAGCGTTATCTCCGCCGCGCGCAGAGGCTGCTTTGCCCATGAATATTCAGCAATATTCAGCGGCGTCTCGGCGAGGAAGCCCCGCTGCTCCGCCCAGCCTTTCCCCCCACCGCTGCCGACGGAGGGCTTGCCGTTAGTCTTCGCTATAAAATGTTTGCAGTCGCTCGTTTCTGACTAATACTGACATTATGTGCCGTCACATTAAAACACGGTTGGTCGCTGCAGAACGCCTGCCGGCCGGACTGGATACCACCGTGGTTCCTGGTGCTAGTAAACGGTGGATTGATCGGCTTTTCCTGCATTGCTAGTGTAAGCTTTTTGGGAGGAAGCTGTCCCGGCTGG
>NW_009619682.1:10186-10501 GCF_000690535.1 Cariama cristata
ACACACCCTGCTTAGAAACTCGTGGTTGAACGTTCACCAGATTTGGAGGCAGGAGTTCCCCCCGCACAGGGCCGCTTTGACAGGGACTGGTCGGGTATTTTTTGACGTATTGCACAGCATGGATGTTTTCCAGGTTTTCATGTTTCCTGTTTCACAGTCTCCCTGTCCCTCCTCATCTCCCTCTTTGTGGCGTATTACAGTTGGCCGTCCATAAATCTTTTGGTCTTCTGCAAAGCCCAAGTTTGTTACGGGAGGATGAGAAGGGCTCTGGTGCGGCATCGCTGCTGGCAGGTGACGTATGGGACGTATTTATCC
>NW_009619682.1:10522-11140 GCF_000690535.1 Cariama cristata
TACTGACAGCAGCTCCAAGATCCAGCAAATTTCCTATCCCTGGTCTAATGTGGATTCTTACAGGCAATCAGAAAAAACAGTGAGGGAGACTGAAACCAAAAGAAAAAGGTTTTATATTGGCACCTGGAACTCCCCGACTCAGATGCCCATTTGGCGGAACCGAGCAGAGCTCCACCACGATGCATGGACCGCGTCCATCCCCATCACCAGCCCTGGCACAGCTCTGTGCCAGCGCTCGGTGTCAAGGCCAGCGGAGGTTCAGCGTGGGGGGAAAGCTGCTCCTTCGCCCCAGCTCCAGGAAATCCTGCTGTGCACGGCCGACACGTAGGACCCCCTCCCCCCCGCGTGGGGGGGGGGCCTGCCATATCATCACCGATGGCTTTATTGCACACGCAGCCGTCCCCTCCCATTACCTCTGCTCCGCACAGGACCATGCACCGGCGTGAGTCACCGTGCAAGACAGCCGTCCGTCCGTCTGTCCCTGCCGTGTGGTCTGGGTGCTGCCCTCCTACAGGTGCCATTTCAGGCATCCCTTTACTCACGGTGCCATGGGGCTGATCTGCCCCAGCTCCCCTCCTTCCCTCCCCTCTGCCCCACACCCAGCCCCACTCCTCGCCC
>NW_009619683.1:0-375 GCF_000690535.1 Cariama cristata
CCTCTGCTCTGGGGGTGCCTCGCAGAGAAAAAGGGGGAGGCTTTAAGGTTAGCTGGGGATGAAGAATAGCCAAGAGGCGAGGGATTAAAATTGTTACCCAGGGGCTGCTGTTTATAAGCAAACCCCCTTGGCAGAGCGGAGGGGAAAGAGGGATGCAGCGGGGCGATGGTGGGGACCCTGGACCACGCATCCCTTCCCCGGCGAGCACAGCGGGGCGATTGCCCCCGGCCCCTGCCTGGTTTCCTCCCCAGTAGCCCCTCGGCAGCCGGTCCCCTGCATGGTCCCCTACACGCGTGGTGTGTCCTGGGGTGCCCGGCCTGGCTTCCCCGCCGTGTCCTCCCGTGGCCCCAGGAGGTTTCCCATCCCTCCCCTCCC